>NC_072480.1:72272500-72572500 GCF_027574615.1 Eptesicus fuscus | reverse complement strand
CATTAACCACACAAATAAATCACAGTAGGCTCCTTCCCAAAGCTTTTGCACTTGCTTCTCTCCGATCAGAACTTCTCCCAAATATCACTTTCAAGTGTGGTTCTCACCACTATTTAACATTGCAATTCCTTCCCCCTTGGGAGTTTCACTGTCACTCTCTCTGCTTACATTTCTCCCAGGCATTTATTGCCACTTGACAAGTTGTATAAAAATTCCCTTCATTTCTTAGTTCTACTAATTCCTGAGTTGGGGTGCTGTGTTTGAATACAGGAGATAATGCATTATTTTAATTTATTTGGTGCCTGAATTTCAAATAGCAGGTAACACAAATTTGAATAAGAAATTTATCCAAATATGTATCTGAATAAGACAGTTTCCATGTTTGGACAGTCAGGGATACTTATCAAATTTACTTACTTATTTTTTATTTCTCTCCCCAAATCCTTCCTAAATAATAAGAGAGGGATATGCTAATTATCTGTTACGTCGTGAGGCATAACAACTGACTGTGTAATGACCAGATCACGGATCAGCAGGAGGGTGGGGCAGCGAACTACAAGCAGGCGGCAGAGAGCTACAGGAGTGGGCAGGGCAGCAAGCTATGAGCGGGGGCAGGGGAATCTACAGGAGGGTGGGGCAGTAGGCAGAGAGCTACAGGAGGGCGGCAGCTACCTACTGGCACACGGATTCGTGCACAGGGCTACTAGTATAAATATAAAAGCATGGATTTTGCCTGTTCACAGCAGTGTCCTCTAGAACAGTACCTTTCAATAGACGTTCAATGGATGTTTGTTGATTGATGGAAGGAAGGAAGGAAGGAAGAGAAGGAAGGAAGGAAGGAAGGTTGCAGGGAAGGAGAAAAAAATAAGAGAAAAACTGAACATAGATGGAGGTGAGGATTAGGGTGGTGAGAAAGTATATTTAGAATAGATATATCTCATCCAACCCTAAAATACAAGATTCAATGTTTCTAGACCTATTGCTTCTAAAAACAAATGGCAATTCTGGTCTCAAGATCACAAATGTTATTTGTGGCCACAAGTCAACTCTTCACAACTCCATAGGTTTCCATGGATTTCCATATTCTGAGCCCTATCTTCTGGAAGTAGACATTTTTCTTCTGCAGTCACCCTGGAAACAGTGGGACCTGTGCATGCTATGAGTCCTCCATAAGATCTACCTGTGATTGTCAAGCTTGAAAAGGGAGTAAAAGGCTCTGCACAGCCCTTCTTTCTCTGGATGATGATAAAGGCTGGACCCCTGGCACCAGATATGCTTGGCACTGATGGCAACAGTAGAAGTGAAGTTTCTGCACTAGACCATTTCTGTGATGTGGTTTATAGCATGTGTACACCATCCTCTTAAAGCAGCCCTCATGACCATATTTTGAGCTACCTAGTTTACTTCAATAAACCTTTTTCTTTTGATGCTTAGCAGGTTAGTACCAGATCTTGGGGAAGTTTTAGTTTCTGTGATACTTTCTATTTTCTCTGGTAGAAAAGGAGGGGAAATAAAGTTTGGTAGAGCTTTTAATTCTACTTTGAAACTTTCAAAGTTTAAATACTTGAGTTCCTTCGTAAATTATTTAACTGCAAAACAGGTCATCTACCCAAGGTTCTCCGCCTCAGCACTATAGGCGTCTTGGCCTGGATCCTTCTCTGGCATGGGGATGTCATGGGCACTGGGGAGTGCCTCCCAGCACCCAGGAGAGGCCAGGAGCACCCTTCCCCATCTGTGACAACTGAAAATGTGTCTCCTAGACATTGTCCAATGTTCTCCCAGGGGGCAAAATTGCCCCAAATTGGGAACCACTAATCTAGAGGCAGTTGAATGTATCCCGGTGTGTATATCTTTGTCATTTGAGGAATCCAGAGTAAAGAGATCAAACCAAGTTCTTTGTTCCTTGGATATGAAATTATAAATAATTGTTTTAACACAATTCATTTTTTGGTGTATTAAAACTAAAACGAAATACTTGGCATGAATCATAAATATATTGAGTTGTTTTATTGCTTAACTACGTATGACTTAGTCACCTCTTTGTTGTTAGAAATGCCACACCCTAATATAATACATAATTTTTTGAAATGGCTTAGTAAGCTGTGTAAAGCGATAATGCGTAGTGATATGTTTGGGAAAAGTATGTAACTGCAGATAAGTGGTTATATTTATGTTTTCTCCCCCAAATCAAACTTAGTTTTCTATCAACCTATTCTTACTTAGAACATGAAGCTCTCTGCTATCTTCACGTTTATGTTGTGCTTTGTAATATCAGCCCCTTCACATTTTACATTTCGCTAGAAGTTTTATTAAAGCCACTTACTTGTAATAATAAAGTGAGTGAGATATTTATAACAGCCTCAATTTTGAAAATACTGTAACCTATTACAATTCTAATGGACCATAACTAGAATTTTGGTTCATGGAAAATCTGTCATTAACACAACAGAATTACTAGTTTTCCAGCATAGCTGCTGAGACTGCTATGGCTACCAGCAAATTTTAAAGATAAAGAAAGTAAAGAAAACTGCCCAGGCCAATGGCTCAGTTGAGAGGAGTGTTGTGCCATATACCAAAAAGTTTTTGGGTTCCATTCCTGGTCAGGGCACATACCTGTGTTTTGGGGGCAATTCTCAGTCAGGGTGCATAAGGGAGGCAACTGATCCACGTTTCTCTCTTGCATTGGTATTTCTCTCTCTTCCTTCCTCAGTCTCTAAAAATTAATGAAAACATATCATCAGGTGAGGATTTTTTAAAAAGAAGAAAAAAACTATTGTTGATATTACAAATAATTGATTATCAAGCAATTATCACAGTGAAGTGATTGCTTTGGGATTATTGCTTAATTACTATTACACAGAAAAGTATATATGGCATAAAAATTCATTGTTTATTATTATTTTTACAAGTACAGATGGCTTAGTACTATCAGGAACACTAATGGAGAGTAAACTTTTAAATGTAATTTCAACATTAATACGTCAAATGATTTGTTTTGCTGACATTATAATTCTATTTTAATTAAGATGCTCAGAACAGTAATTTTCCCACCTAACTATGCCAAAAGAAAATAGAAAAGATATACTTATAATATTTTAAAAGCTTTATTGTAAAATTATATTTCATAAATATTAATTACATTGGTACATCTATACCTTGCTTTTATTTTAGCTGAAAAACATTACATTTAAAAAAATCTTATAATTCAATGACAGTATATCATAAAACTCTGATGGTCTGTATCAAAATAATACAATATGTATTATGGGTGTGTGTATAGTTTTGGGAAGAATGGTGATGAGAAGGAAAGGCGTTAACTGTAATGATTGCCAGGACAGAAGATAATTCAGATTTCTGCAGGTCTTTATTAGATTTGATAAAGATAACATTATTCCATATCATTTTTGTATATGTGGAACTGATAACATAGATAGATAGCTGTAGGATGGTTGAATAACTTTTTTTATAAAGCATTTCTGTATCACCAATATCTCTGGTCCACAGACTCTGAAACCCACCCTGCATTCCCCATGGTTAAGTCCAACATGAGTGTGGTCCAGATCTAAACAAAACCAAATGTGGGCAGAAAATAAACCGCTGCAGGTGTGGGGACCTGGGGTTCTCAGGAGGATCAGGGTTTCCCAGAAGATCTGATACATAGCAAATCTCTTTCTGACACTTAGGGGACTTAGAGATTTAGCTAAAGTTTCAGTGCAGATTCATGCCATGCTCTCTTTGGCAAAGGGTGGCAAATAGTCAACTGACTTCCTGTAGGTTGTAGGAGGATTCATTTGGTCAAAATTGAATAGCTGGATAGAAGTCTGGATCTCGTGTCTGGTCAGAATTGTTGCTTTTGGTCACATATGGTTGCAAGATGGTAGCACATATGGTTATTTCAAACTCTAGCACCATCAGTATTGTCATCTCCTAATAAGAGGCTGAGATCACAAACAACCTTGCATGACTCCTCAGACAGATCCTGAACAGATTTCTTCCTGAGGACACACACCATTGATCTCAGCCACGCAGGGAGGGCTGCTCAAGAGGAACTCTTGAGTCCCAGGACCTGGTTGTGCTGAGATCCAAAGCCTGATTTTCAGTGTACAGTTGCAACCTTGTTCAGATTTTGTGAAACTTTTCTCTCCAGGTGGATACATCACCTCCCTTTACTAAGGTAATGCCCCATCACTAAAAACATTTGTTCTCTGAAGGAACCTCTCCTTCCCACTGAGAAGTGAAACACACCTGTTACTTTCAGGAGATGGGAGAACTTAGGGCTGTGTGGCTTTGGAGGCCTATCTCCAGTGGGTTGCCATCCTGACCAATTCACCACCAGGTCCCTCAAGCTAACCACCAGCCCGCCACTCATCAGTGTCATGCCAGCACTCACCAAGGATCACCTCTCTCATGGCTGAGCTGAGACTGTCAATACCCAGCTTCTGAGACAAATTGCTGCTCACATATTTTCCCTATTTATAGCTTTCTTTGTCCAAGGCTTTATCTTCCATGATTCCAGTTCAGGCCCTTGTCAATAGCTATAGGCAAACTTTATTTGCAAAACAGGCATGGCTGGATTTGACCCACAGATTATAGTTTGCTGACCCCTGCCAACTATTATTTAATATTGTTTATTTAGTACAAATCAGATAATATGTTTTGCAAAGTCACATCCAATAATTTCACACGACAACTTCAGCTTGAAACTTCTCTCCTCTAAGTCATCAAAATGTCAGTCAAGTATTTTGTATTATGTCTTCATCACTTAGATTATTAGGATAAAAATCTTTTATTCTCTTGCACAATTCCCTTAGTGATAAATACCCCAGAGGCCAGGCTGAAAGTCACATCCACTAATAAGGGTAATCATGTCTAATAGGAGCTCTGATTCATTTCCCAGATGCAAGCTCACTAACAGCATTTTTGCTTAGTTCAGATCTCAGACACAGAGCTGGACTGTATTTTGCCAGTGAGGAGAATAAATGATATTTGGACTTTAGAAATACAGAATCCAACGATGACTTTAAATTTAACTGGGAACGAATAGATACTAAAATACAGGATATGAGAGGGAATCAAGGAGCCTGTTTCTAAGTGTGGTTTGTTCATGTTGTTGGAGTTGACTTTGAACTGATGGGAACTAGGTTCCGGTTTTAAAAATACATTTGGTTGTTAACCTGCTTTTGTTTTCAACTTGACAAACTCTGCTGGGATCCGTTCATGCTTGTAAGTACCTGTGCGGACATTTTCTACACCTGTGAATCGTCAGCTCCCAGGGATCATAGAATTCCAGCTGGAAGGATCTCAGGCATGAAGACCAGGCTTTTCAAGGTCCACTCTTCTGCCGTCTCCTTCCTCATGTAGAACTACATATCATTTGTGATTGCAAGCTCAAATGCCCCTGGTCAGACAGGAGATGTTAATTAAATAGTAGACCTGGCCATTGATGAACAACAAAGGAAGAATGGCGGCAAAGGGCAGCTGCCTCAGTCTCTGGGATAAGGAGTTGTGGAGTCCTTGACAAATGGCAGATTTAATGTCCCACAGAGGCCACTGGAACACAGCTGCTGCTGATTGTTGCCTTTGAGAAAATGCCCTGGGATTTTCAGATTAATTTTTGAGAATTGGTGAGAAAATCACTGATTTGTAAACACCAGTAACTTCTTTTTCTCTCCACAAACTTCTTATATATGCCAGCTGCATCTGACCTGATGATCATCTGCTTATGAGCTCTGCTTTAGTTCATTGAGAATCTTCCCTCAATTACAAAGAAAATAATCTTGAGGGCGTGGGTAATAAAGTCATCAGCCTTTTAGGTCTAAGAAATCACTGATCACAAAAGATCACCCTGTTCTCACTTGTTCCAAGATAAGACACACCTCTGCTCTTCCTCAATGTTCAGAGAAGACCTCTCTCCATCCTTCACCTGATTCCCCCTAGATCTGTGCATGACCCCCTTGTCTACCTGCCCTGTACACCCACCTTTATGAAATCCCAAGCCCCTTCTTTTTCTTTTAGATATTACTGATCAATGAATGTCCACCCTATTGCAATAGCCTGAATTAAATCATCTCTTTAATTGTCTGGTGCACTTTGTCTTTCTCACATGTGTATGTTTCCACATAGATTTTAAAAAAATAATACTATAACAACTATTAATAACCACCTATAGACAACACACTAATCTTAATGTGATGAGACAACTGAGCAGTGGAATCGTCTCTTCTGGGCCTCAGAAACTAGCCCTGCAAATGTCACCATAACTGGTTTGCCTGGAGTGCATCTGTTTGAAACAGGAGGGCTGCCTGCCTCCTGCAAAAATCTGACTGCCCCTAGTGTGCTGACAGCCACTGCATCAGCCTTAGAAATGTGCCTGGAATTTAGAAGATGTAGTGACAAAAATAATTAGCTCTCAGAGTGGATTTGAAAACTTCCCTTTTATGAAACCAATTCATTCAAAGTACTTATTTATGAGCATGTCTACACTAGCATTCTTATTTTACTCTAATATCAATTTTAATCTATTGTTAATCCAATGAGCACTAAAGAACATACTCAATTCAGTAGACATTTATTGATCTCTTTGCTCCCTGCCAGGCCCTCTCCTAGTTGCAGCATAGAACAGCAGGCAGGATGCATTCAAACAGCAACCAATGGAGCGTGGGAGGTGCGGGAAATGTAATTGGATAAGTGCACAAATTCCTTTCTTCCTCCTTCCCTCCCTCTCTTCCTTCCTTTCTGCCTCCCTTCTGCTATTTGTTTAGAATATATTGGTGAATCTATTAGACACATGCTCTGTTTTGTAGAGTTTACAATCTGATGGAGGAGAAAAATAATAAGGGAGGCAACAAAAATTAAAAGTGGCCTTTTCGGCTATCATACACAAGGAGAATATTGAGTGCCAGCAGAATGGCACTGTGTTCTGCGTGGCAGATGCTAAGGGCACAGGAGCTGAAAGTCATGTTGTGTCCCCTTCACCTTTGTTCGATGGCCTCAGATCCCTCTTAGGCTGAAGCATGGCCAATCACAATGGCTTATTGGTGCAGTTTAGTTGGCACTCTCTCTTATACATTCTGTTGCTTCAAACAGAAGCACTACTATCTTCCTCACCCTTTTCAGAGAGAAGGTTTCTCCCCCAGCCCCCCATTTCATCTGACCCTCTAAAGTATTCTATTCTGTGCAGATGTTGGTGGCAGGATGTTAGAAAATTCCCTGGCAAAAGAACAAGTCTGTCTTTCTAACAAAAATAAACTAACAGCCAAATGGGTAGGAAAGGCAGTATTGAAAATAACTTGAGATATTAGGCTATCTGGCTTTTATTATAAGCCTAGCCTCCTCTCAGGGCAGAGTTGTCATTATGACATGTTGAAATATGGTTAGATGATGGGTTCTCTTTCAGCTGAACAATTTTTTCTCTGAGACTCAAGGGCCCTCGGTGGCTGATTAGCATTGTGAGACAGAAATAGATAGAATGTGAGGGCAAAAGTTCTATATATTAGATTCTACAAGGATTTCCTATTTTGATCCCCCCCCACTAGTGATAACCTCAGAAACTATGCAAATACAGAAATCAATATGGAATAGAATTTGCAAATATATGAAAAAGTCTATAAGATATCTATCACCCTCTTCCACTTAAATAAGGTAGAGTAACAGTACAGCCATATTGAAATGGTAATAATTAACAAGTGTGTTCAGAATGACCCAGGTCTTGAGTTATATCAACTGAGGGAGCCATCTGTCTATTGCCTTTAATCACAGGAAAAAAAAACAACAGCAACCTCTGGCATTTATCAACCACAGTGTGTTTCTCAGTGTTTTCATATAGAAATTTCATATATGCTTTGATGTGAATTTGCACAATTTTGTTGATGACATATATCAACAGTTTGAATTCAAAATAATGCAAAAGACAATCTAGGCTGAATCTTACCAGAAGATAGGTTTCTTGCTTGCCCCCTTCTCTTCACTCTTTCCCTTTACTCTTCTGCATCTTTCTCTCCCCTTCCTTCCCTTTTGAATGATGACACCATTTTCTTCCTTTAGGACAAACCAGTGCCAAAGAGTAGGATGGACAAGGTGGAGGAGAAGACACTGGTGACCCACTGCTTTCAGACCTGAGGTTAACGTGATCTCTCCAGACCACAACAAACTGGAGTGAATTCTTAAGAACAGGGAAGGACTGGTGAGTCTAGAACCCAAGTTTTCTAAGATCTAAAAAGCTTATCCTATATAATAAAAGGGTAATATGCAAATTGACCCTAACGGCAGAATGACCAGTCACTATGACACACATTGACCACCAGGGTGAAGACGCTCAACACAGGAGCTGCCCCCTGCTGGACAGCATGCTCCCACAGGGGGAACTCTGCTCAGCCACAAGCCGGGCTGATGGCTGTGAGCACAGCAGTAGTGGTGGGAGCCTCTCCCGCCTCCTCGGTAGCACTAAGGATGTCCAACTGAAGCTTAGGTCCGCTCCCCGTAGGGAGCGTAGGGAGCAGGCCTAAGCTGCAGTCAGACATCTCCTGAGGGGTCCTGGGCTGCCAGAGGGATGTCTGACTGTCAGCTTAGGCCCAACCCCCCAGGGGAGCAGGCCTAAGCTGGCAGGTGAATGTCCCCCAAGGGGTCCTGGGCTGCCAGAGGGATGTCTGACTGCCAGCTTAAGCCCGATCCCCCAGGGAGCGAGCCTAAGCCAGCAGGTGGACATCCCCCTAGGGGTCCTGGACTGCGAGAGGGCACAAGCTCGGCTGAGGGACCCCCTGAGTCCACGAATTTTCATGCACCGGGCCTCCAGTATTATTGTAAATGTGCAAATGTAACCATTGTAAAAAAAAAAAAAGAAAGAAAAAAGGGAGAGAGATAGATAATACTATCTATATATATAAAAAGCTAATATGCTAAGTGTCCGTCTGACCAGTCCCTATGATGCGCACTGATCACCAGGGAGCAGATGCTCAATGCAGGAGCTGCTGAGCTGTAGTGACTTGGCAGTGGTGGTTCTCGGGTGATGCACCCTGAAACCAGAGAAGAGGGAGCCTGATTCCTCCCAGGGTCGCATGATTCTACCTTTGGCTGTGGGTTATGTTGTTGCTGGGGCACTGTTGGCCCTGAATCTGGTTTCCTGCACACTTGTGTTTGCGTTCCACACCCTGTATGACAGCAACTTTACAGAGTGCCCTCCCACACTCTGGGACCCTTCGGGGCATGTCGGAGAGCCGTTTTTGGCCCAATCCCCACAGGCCAGGCCGAGGGACCCCACCTTCCAGAGGAACCCCGTTCACTCTGCAGACGCTGCGGAGGGACCGTGGGAGGTTGGCTCCAAGGGGTGTCCGGTCCATCTTGCCCTAACCCACCCCGCCAGCCACCTTCTAATTAATTTCCTTTCAATGTTCATGAATCCGTGCAGTGGGTCACTAGTAAATTATAAAGAAGGAAAAATCATTAGTAAATTTCTTAGAAAAATGCTGTTAACATTTGATATTTGTTTCAAGAATTTTCTCCACATTTACATGTTAGTGTGCTCACTTTTTAAAAGGTTATATCATAATTTTTTTAAATCCACCTTTAAAATGTTTTTTGTGCCAATAAATATAGCTGTGGTTCATTATTCCTAATAGACTAGTGGTACATATATACAATAATTTATTTTAAAATGCCCCTATTAATGGTCAATTGGTTTTTTGATATCTCTTATTTAAAACAAAATAACTTTTAAAAGAAGCTATCAGCCATTTCTACTTCTGATAGAATTGCTTATGAATATCCTCAGTTTCTTTTCTATAAGAAATAAAAATAAAAAAGCAATGTTATGAACATTACACACATGTGTGTGCATTTTTCTTCTTATTTCTTTGGATCAATTTCTGTCAGTGGAGTTGCGGGGTCAAAAGTTGCTAACATTAGAATTATGATTCCTTTGGCCAGATGGCCATCAAAGAAGTTGACAAACTTACACTCCAGCAAGAAGAACATGCTCTGTGCTGATCCCAGGAAGATGGAAGGAGAGCATATTTAAAAAGAGCGATGAGCAGGAGCACAAATCTCTCAGGTGCTCTTCTGACTCAGTGGCCTGCTACACTCTCAAAAATATCTAAAGACCAGTCTCACCTAGAGCTATTACCACTGAAAGAAGTCCACTCTACTCCCCCTAATTATTCACAGATTTCATAATTATTGAGAAAGGACTACCAAGAAATTCAGAAGAAAAGTTGAAGAGGAATAAATGACTTTCAAGTGTTACTAGTAACTGTGTGAGCCAGGAGAAGGGGAGAGGACCACAGGGGTGACTGGGATAAAATAGGAAGCTGTGAAGGGAGAAGTTAGGGCAGGGATTGTGGGGGTGAGACACTGGGCAATTTTGTCACAGGCCTTGTGGGATTTAGTCCTATTTATGTATAAGAAATTGCTCATTTCCTTTCAAGTAACTTCTCAAACAATCACTATTTTATACAGCTCACACTATATGCATTGAAAACATGTCTGAAAAGATTGACACTAAACTTAATAATTTTCTTCCAGAGGGTGGAATTGGAGGGAAAAAATATGAACAGTTTTGCATTTTACATTTTAAAAAGTGCTATTAGAAGTATTTTAAAATTTACCAGGCCCTGTGATGAAGCCTGGTGACAGAGTCTCTCTCCCTGGCTGCACAGTTTTCAAGGTGCTTTAAAGGTCACACTAAACTTTGCCCTTCCTCTTACCTAGAAGCCAGATACATAGATGATAGTGGAACAACAATCTTGCAACCATCAGATAATCATGAAGTTGAAATCAGCATGCTAAGAATAGCATTGCAGCAAGATGGAGTCAACTAGGTCCCTGGGGACATCACATAGCCACCAGGTCAGCCCTGGACTTCATGTCACATATAAATAAGGCCTGAAACAAACAATTTGTTTAAAATTAGCATTTGCTCTGGTTTTCGGCTTTTCTCAGCCCTGCACCATTCTGGGTGGTGCAGTCACCATAGTGAGAACTTCTTTGTTGTGATGAGGTGATTAAACTGGTAGATTAAAGAGTGAATTAACAGAGATTACATGTTCATGGGATTGATGGTAAAAAAAAAAAAATAGCTGAGGAGATTAAGGGGAACAAAGGAATGTTAGGAGGATTTTTTTTTATTGAGAAAGAATTGGGAATATTTAAGTGGAGGTGCAAAGGACCCAGGAGTGAGGAGGAGGATGAATACAGAAGACAGAACTGGTCATCATACTAAGTAGGTGAGATAAAATGGGATCCAAAGCATAGGGAAAGAGGTGGCCTTAAATTCAGCAAAACGGTGCTTCTGTGTAACAGGAGAGAAGGAAGAGCGTGGATGCACTGCTTACAACAGTGATTGTGAATAAATAATAAACTATGAATATCCTTCATGGAAGGGATTTCATGACCATCACCTATAGCATTCCTGTATAA
Source organism: Eptesicus fuscus (assembly GCF_027574615.1). NCBI lineage: Eukaryota > Metazoa > Chordata > Mammalia > Chiroptera > Vespertilionidae > Eptesicus > Eptesicus fuscus. The sequence continues at coordinate 72,561,091 of NC_072480.1, read as the reverse complement.
GGAGGGAGAGCTGGAGTTTTGGCTCTTGGCTGAGAGGCCATAGAATTACTGCAAACAGAATTTCCTCAAGTGGATGATAAAACACTGAACCAAGGTGATCATGGTGCAAGGAGAAAGGAAGAAGAATGGAATTTCAAGGAAATTCCTAGTTTCTTAAGATCTCTTTCATTGCCCACTAAATATCAACCAAATGATAATATTCATTGCTTTCTACTTCCACTCCAACTTCTGAGCACCAGGCCTACCTCTATTTTGGGGCTTTCCAAGTTATCCAAGTCTCAGTTCACATGCTGCCTGGCTTCTCTGTCTGGGCCACTTGGAGATGAGCATGTTCTCTGAGATCTGTCATCTTATCAGTAAGAATCTGTTTGATGTTCCCTCTCTTGTGTCTCTATCATTTCTTATCTTGAAGTTTAATGACCTATGATCCAGTTTCATCTCCTCCATGAGATTATAAGGCCATTCCCTCCTGTCATCTTTGTTTTCCATCCTTGAGCACTCCCCCCCTCCCCCTTCCCCATCATGGCACCAAGGGATCTGTGGTACTTTCAGGCTAGCATTTATTTAACCAATTGGCCACATTCATTTAAAAAGACACATTGAGTGTCCTTTTTGGATGTGAAAGAAAGAAGAATAAAGATTATCGAAGATGACTCTTAGGTTTTGAAACTAGGAGACCAGAGGTAGATGGTTTCACTAACAAGAAGGAGAATTGAGAGTGATGGTTTATGGAGGGAAGATATTGAGTGTCGTTTTGGCTTGGTTGAGTTTGGGAAGACTTTGCAGCTGGACAGGGAACTACATTTCTGACACTGCCTTGGATGACTACAGGCCAGGAGACCCATACTTCGGCAGACAGGGTACCTAATCCCCCAGACCAGTGGTTGGCAAACCGCGGCTCGTGAGCCACATGTGGCTCTTTGGCCCCTTGAGTGTGGCTCTTCCACAAAATACCTCGGCCTGGGCGAGTCTATTTTGAAGAAGTGGCATTAGAAGAAGTTTAAGCTTAAAAATTTTTGCTCTCAAAATAAATTTCAGTCATTGTACTATTGATATTTGGCTCTGTTGACTAATGAGTTTGCCGACCACTGCCCCAGACAGTTTACCTGCAAATCCAGGTGTGGCCAGGCCAATCCCTCAGCCTCTCCCAGTCTGATCTCCCTCATCCTTTCAATGAAGATAATGGGGATGGTAAAGAAGCAAATACTCTATCTCACTGACAGTGATGAAGAAAGAGGGGGAAAATGAGTCTGGGAAAATACTTTTTAAAGCTTTATAGAACTTTATGTATGTCAGTTGTTATTATTATGAAGTGTCCAAAAATTATTCCTTGTGAGAAATAGTGTGAGCTATGAAGCTAGATGCCACCTGCAATGCTTACTTCATAGGATTAAATAAATTGATACATGTAAATTCCTTATGACACTATGAAGCACATGATGAATACTCAATAAATGAGAATAAAACACTTCCAATCATGCTCATTGTTATTCTCATATGGATCTGTAAAAGGGAGGAGACTAGAGTGGGGGACACACTGTAGAAAGGCCTACTCATTAAATAAGATAAGAAATAACATCTGACCTGGGAAATTTCCTCAAGGGGGTTAAGTGAGAAGAATCAGATCTCACCCACAAAGCATGTTTAATTAGAGTCTAAAATCACCCATTTTTCTCATATGGCTCAGGGAAATGTGGTCCTGTTGTGTCTTTCTGGGACATAAGGAAAATGTTTTTCTTATTCTACAAAGAAGGCAAATAAAACAAAACTGAAGGTGCTGCAAAAGTACTTCATGCTAACTCTTCACATGCCTAAAGGCCTCATAGAAGAAAGAATTGGGAACAAAGGGCTTTCCTTTTTGTTTTTTTATTCTATTCTCCAGGCTCTATATATTTTACAATAGGTAGATTTCTAGAAAACCATGCAGGGGCTCTGAGCCAAGTGGGTGTAGGTGGAAGACCAGAGAGGAAGTTTCAAGAAACTAAATGGCAGGGATTCAGCCTCACCCTCCTCATTCTCCCACCCCAACATGACACACCATGCGCTAAAATGTTCTCCTGTGCACACTTAGAGTTTCCCAGATTTCTAATCTCCAAAATAATAATAATAAAGCTGATTTAACATGCAATTTATTTATTGAAACTGTAAATGAAGATCAACTTGGAGCTAGGCTGTCCTTGTGAGCTCTCACCTTCAAACCAGAGAGTTGGCTGAGAATTGTTCTGCTAAATTTAGCCTTTGAATGCCAGGCCAACCAAGTTCCTATGTGGCCAAATGAGTAAGGGTTGGCTATAATGACTTGTTTTTCTGTAGTGATCTGAAGGGACTTCACATTTCAATTGGCTTCAGAAAAATCTGCCCTTTCAATTTCACTATTTCTCTCAAGCCATTCTGTTGTGAGCAAGAGATAAAATAAATAGCAACCTTTGTTTGCTTTCATCCAATGATCAATGTTGTTTAAGGTGGCGGGGGCAAGTAGAGCAAAACAAAATATTTCTAGGCAATCATTTCTTTGGAGGAGAAGAAGAAGGAGAAGCAGGAGGAGAAGGAGGAGGGGGAGGAAGAGAAGGAGGACGAGGAGGAGGAGGAGCAAGAGGAGGAGAAGGAGGAAGAGGAGAAGAAGAAGAAGAAGAATTTCCCTGTTAGCAAGTCATATGCCCAGAACATTTTTTATTGTTGCAGTATAAAATTTTGCAGTTTTGCTTTATGACTGTACACATACTTCTGGCATGAGATCCCATGAATGTGCTGTCAATTGCCTTATATTCACCAGATTTTCAAATACAATGCTCCATCTAGCTGCTTCTCCTAATATGATGCAATAGTCCCCCCTCATATGCAAGGGATACATTCCAAAACTCCAAATGGAAGCCTAAAGCCATGGATGGAACCAAATTGTATATATGCTATGTTTCCCCCCCCCCCAATACATACATATCTTTTCACTTACAGGAAGCACTTTACAGCTTCTCTTTGGCATATCCAAATAGCCAGCATCACTACTCTTGCACTTTGGGGCTATTATTGAGTAAAATAAGGGTGCCTGAACACAAGTACTGCCATACATTCACAGTTGATCTGATAGCTGAGATAGTTCTTAAGTGACTAACGTGCAAGTAGTGTAAACAACGTGTGTGATATACTAGACAAAGGGATCATTCATGTCCTGGGTGGAGTGGAGGGGGAGAGCTGGAGATTTCATCACACTACTCAGAATGGCATAGAATTTAAAACTTATAAATTGTTTATTTCTGGAATTTTCCATTTAATATTTTTGGACCTTGGTTGACCACAGGTAACTGACATGGAAAGTGAAACTGTGGATAAGGTGGGACTACTGTAGTTAATTTTCTTTATCAACTTAGTTGCACCACAGTGCCCAAAATGAGTAGGCTTTGAGTAAAGCAGATTACCCTCCATCATGTTGGTGAATATATCTAATCAGTTGAATATCTTAATAAAAAAAAGACTGACCTCCCCAGAGGAGGAGGGAATGTTACCTTTGAACTCAAATTGCAACATCATTAACAGTACCTTGGTCTCCTGCTTGCCAGCCCATCCTGAAGATTTTGTATATATATCCCATTGGTTCTTTAAGGAAGGTAATACTGGAGATGAGCAAAAAACAAACAGCCTGCACTTACAGTGCCAGACAGAAAGATATTGCCCCAGAAGTCCCAAGCTTTGAATTTTGAAAGAAATATGGAACCTGGGAGATCAGAGGAAGCAACTCACCCAAGTCATAATTCATATAACCAGTGGTGGATGTAGGAAAGGAAAACATTTTCCTCAACCTTTTTAGGTTCCCTGGCTAGATCTGAAAATTAAACTGACAAACACAGAAGAATAGGAGAAAAACATACAAATTTATTTAATACTATTGGCCAGGTGCACGAAATTTGTGCACAGGGAGGGGATGTCCCTCAGCCTGGCCTGCACCTTCTCCAATCTGGGACTGCTAACTCTTAACTGCTCACCTGCTCACCTGCCTGCCTGCTTGATTGCCCCTAACCACTCTGCCTGCCGACCTGCTCGCCACCAACTGGTTCCCCCCCTCTGCCTTCTCACCCCCAACTGCCCCTCCCCTCCCACTGCTGGCCTGCTCACCCCCAACTGCCTCCCACTGCTGGCCTGCTTGCCCCCAACTGCCCCCCCAATTGACCTGATCACCCCCAACTGCCCTCCCCTCCTGGCCTGATCACCCCTAACCTCCTCTGCCTTGGCCCTGCCACCATGACTTTGTCCTGAAGGACACCTGGAAAGTCTCCCAGAAGGTCTCCTGGTCTAATTAGCATATTCCCTTTTATTAGTATAGATAAGTTTTACTTGACATGGGAATCTTCATAAGGAAGTGAAAATATGAAGAAAAAGACCTAAATATTTTAATGCTAGGTTTGATGAAGAGTAGATAGTGATGGAAGAATATGAGAAATGTGAGGAATATGAGGGGAGCATAGCCTGTTTGTTAGGAATTTTCTTGGCATCTCTTTGTTTTCCCAGGTAAGAATGCTTTTCCTCAGGAATAAGGAGGGCGCTTCTCATGTGAGGGTCTTACGACCTGTCTCATGGGATGGAAGAGGTCAGAGTGACCTTCCTGCTTCTGCTATTTTCTCAAACTCCTCAGCTTAAAACACTGAATATGCCAAAGTGCCATCTTTGTGGGTAACATGTCTTGAACCTCAGCTAGGGTTTGGTGCTTATGTAAATGTGGGAGAATTTCTTTTCCATTGTTGTTGATCAGCAACAAGACAGTCACAAATGAGAGGGCAGAGGCTAGAAGAAGTGGGAGATAAGTGAGCAGAGAGTGGAGGAAGAGAGAGAGGAAAGGGCAATAAAATAGAAAGGGGCTCAGGGAGATAAGGAGAGAGAACAGGGGGCTGTCCATCCCAGAGACACTGGGAGGACCTGAATAATTTACAAGATGGAAGAGTATTGTGTTTACATTTGTACCTGACCCTCTACCTCGTCCCTTCTTTAGAGATTTTTAAAAACCTATTTACATTTGTATTCTCTGGACTCTCTGAGCTAGAAGGAGGGAGGAGGCATTTAAGTTGTGGCTTCAGATCCTCCTAGGGAAAGTGAAGAGACTCTCAGCAATCTCTCCCCACAGGGCTCCATGTGCTGAGACACAAAAGGCTCCTTCAAAGCTGGTGGACAAGACCTCATTTACCCTAAGCAGGCAGGTGTGCCCCTCCTGCCCACAGAGTGGGGCAGCCCAAGACACAGACATTCTAAGACCAGAAAGAAAACAAAATAAGCCTCAGCTCTGTGTGCTCTGTCAGTGGTAGTAATCCTGAGAAATGAGTGTCCTCTCCAGAGGCGTGGTGTAGGTTCAGAATATCTCCTTCATAAGAATGGCATCAGGCCCAAGGTCTGCCTTCCCACAGATGGCTCCATCATGAGACCACTGCGTGTCTTCTGACTGTGAGGATGATATGGAATAACGCACACTCTAGAAGGATCAGAACTGAACACTGTGATAAGTATTCAAACATTCAAAAAGAGCTGTGAACTCTTTATAGAAGCCAGTGAAATGGACAGGGGTAGTGGAGCTAGCCCAGGAAACACTGCATTTTAAATCTTTAGCAATATCTCTCCCTTCCTTTTTTAACCTTCAAAAAATTTCCCCTCAAAAATATTTACCTTTAATAAAAAGGCAAACGTCTCATTTTGGTCCATAACTTTCCTGACTGGCTTGTGTTCATCTGAGTGTTTCTTCCAAAGTTTATCTGTGCTTTCAAAATTCCAGGTGATCTATTTCATTCTGCCATGTGTACTGTACCTTTGCTCCTTCTGTGGTATGCTGAGGTCCCCTCTGGGACCCTCTCATAATGGTTTCTTGCTAGGCATCTGATTTGGCTGTGGAAATGTGTGTGTGTGTGTGTGTGTGTGTGTGTGTGTACCAGATGGAACTCTTATTTATTTATTTATTTATTTATTTATTTATTTATTTATTTATTTAGAGATGAAGAGAGAGACAGATAGACAGAGACAGAGAGAAAGAGAGAGAAACATTGATTTTTATTCTCGTATATGCCCTGAGCAGGGATCAAACTTGCAACCGTGGCATATCAGGATGACTCTCTAACTAACTGAGCTACTCAGCCAGGGTCAGATGGAACTCTTTCATCAGAGGATTACTGAAGAAGGACTAATTAATTTATTCCCATTCTTTAAAAAAATGTTTAATTGTCTGTGGTAGATTCTTTCCTGTGCATTATAGGGTGGTTAGAGCATCCTTGGACTTTACTGACACTTCCCATGTGACAACGAAAAATGTCTCCAAACATTACTCAGTGTCCCCTGGGGGAACAATATTGCCTGAGGAGAATGAGTTTTATGCAACAATCTCAGAGTATTTTTGTATAATTGTTATAATAGCAATGTGTTGAGAGAGTATATGTTAGGCTTTCAAGTATGAATAGCACAGCCACATCATGGAATATTATGTAGATATGGAAATAATGACTCAGCATCACACTAGTTGTTTGGAGGGAAGACCATGAGGTATTGCTGAGTAAAAAGGAAGAGTGGACACATAGAAAAAGTCTGTACAACACACAAAGGACATGTATAGCCAGGGTGCTATTCATGCATTTTAATAAAGCATATGAGTATGTATGTGTGCTAACACAGAAAGAGTAGGGTTTTTTGTTTGTTTGTTTTTGATTACAGATGTCCCTCATTCCCCCCTCCCTTTGGTTTCTGATGTTTTTCATTGAAAAAGAAAAAAAAATTCATGCTCCAAACTACCTGCATGGAGTTTCTAAAAGATAATAGAGCCCAGCGGGCGTGGCTCAGTGGTTGAGCATTGACCTATGAACCAAGAGGTCACTGTTTGATTCCCAGTCAGGGCACACGCCCAGGTTGCAGGCTTGATCCCCAGTGTGGAATGTGAAGGAAGCAGCCAATCAACGATGCTCTCTCATCACTGATGTTTCTCCTTTCCTGTCTGAAATCAATAACAATACATATAAAAATAAATAAAAAATAGAAGATAACAGAAAGGCCAGGAAGCACACTCAAGTTTGGTCTGATGCTTAAGGGTCCTGTCCTCCTTCAGAAAAAAAGGAGCCCTCGATTTACACCTCCATAGGCCTGTTTTAGAAAGTTCAATCTTTCCATTAACCCCTGGCAGCCTTAATGACTTCTTAATACCAGTTAATTAACAAACACTGTAGTGCCACCAAATGGATTCCTGAGAATGTCTTTGGTGTGGTCCCAGGTCTGCTAAAATGAAGTGAGAGCCCATCCTTTGTTCTCCCCATCACTTTTCTTGTGGGCTCAAAGCACTTGGAATCTCAAATGAGCGGCCTAATTAATCTCTATAACTCTTCTGTGGGATGGGAAGGGCCTGCCCATTATCTTCACTTTGCAGATAGTAACAATTTATAGGGCTTGGCTGAGGTCACAGGAGAATTAGCATCTGAGCCAGAATGAAAATTCCCAGTTCCTAACCCCCTCCCCTCTCATCCTGTTCCCTAGACAACATTATTTCACCCTCTTGCTATAAAATTAATAAATGCAGCGGATGTTATTGTGTTGTAAGGAGCTACTGTTTGGTATATGCAACCTAGCAGCTATGGGGGCTTTTAAAAAGGCGAAGTCTGAAAAGGTAATAAAACATGTTTATTTTTGGAAGCTATCTTATAGAATGGCTTTCAGACACGTGTACAAATCCATCTGCATGAAAGTAAAATTATTTATTTACACAAACCAGGGAACGTCTCCTCTGCTCCCGCCCCCTCTTCCAGGATCAGGTATTTCTGTGCCAGGTCCAAGATAACAGGTGTGCCTCAGGTGTTTCTTGCTCATCAAGAGGAGGTGAAATTTTTTGAACTCTCCATGTGCTGTGATGATACAAATGAGATTACTGGGAATGTTTCTCCTTGTGTTGTTTTGTCTGATCTTTTTCTCAGTGTGGTTAATGGTTATGTTATGGCAAGCAACATCTTCATAGCATCGCATGGCTGAAGTACAGGTCTCTATTTTTTTAAAACTAGCTATCTGATAGGAAAGGATAGAAATCCAAGTTGTATTCATTCAATTCAATAAGCATTCATTAAGCACCATTTAATGACAAGCCAGTGCCTGGAGCTATGAATGGCATCATAGGCAGTCACATTTCCCAGAGTGACTTTCGGGTGACCTTTCCCATGTGCTCATTTGTAAAATCAGGACTATGATGATCTCTTGATTCCTTCTAGCTCAGATGTTCAGGGACACTGCGATCACTTCAGACATATTTATCTTATTTTTCATGTTCAATTGGCAAAGACTCCTAGGGCTAGACTCACCATTCTCTCTGTTAACAAGTAAACAAGTTCCTAAGCAGATTATGGGAACTAACTAATAAGTAATTAGGTAAGTTCTGTAAAGTCACTAGAATGGAATCCCAGGGTGGACCTTTTGGGATAGGGAGAGTTCTTTGCTAATGCAAACACATTCTTTGGATGCCAGGTTCCAGCTGGGTTTCTGGGTGGCAGATTGAGGAGCAGGCTTGGGAGTTGTGGAGCTGACAGTAGGAGGGCATATCTGATCCCCTTAGCTGTTATCAATCAGTACTCTGGGTTGAGTCTCTAGAAACACTAAGATAACTCTGAATTTTACTGCATCTGCTTGAGGAATATAAATGATTTTTATATAGAGATCATACTATTCCCTGTTTCTGGGCTTATTATCAACCTGCAACACTGAAAAGCTTTAAATATTTTAATGCAATTGAGTTGATTATCAAAGAAATAGGCATTCCTTACATGTAGAAAATTGCAACCAATAAGAGGCATTCCATTTATTATGCATTTAACTTGTGAGACATAATAAATAGTTTTCCTGATAATTATCAAAGCTGGATGTTTATGGAAGAAACACCCTCTCCATAAATCTAAAAAATTGCATATCCTTACAAGTGAGACATATCTCAAAATTGGGAAATCATTACAAACATTTATTGACTATTTAAAGCTGATAAATGGTCAACAGAAATGTCATTTCTTTTATTAGTATTGAAAAAACACCCTTTTCCCTCCTCTCCAAAGTCTGCTGTTCTTTTTGATAAATTGGTTGATTATTTCAAACAATATCGTTGCACAAATAGACATTAACATGAAGTATGATGGTATGTCACTTTTACGGAATTGCATTCAGAGCTATATGTATGACAGCTCGCATGGAGTCTTCAGGCCTGTATTTATGCAGCAAGAAAATAGGCTTTCTTCAATGGATCACTTCATCACAGGTGGCTTACCTACCTGAAAGACACCTTCCTGTCAGAACTGGCAGACTTTCTCATGCATAACTAACCCATATTCTCATGGGAAGTGAAGAACAAGATTAATCAATTGAGAACAGTTAATTTGTTTACTTTGTCAAGAACAAACCCCAAGGTTCAAGTGTTACAGGAGATAGTACTTTTTTGACACTTAAAAGAAAAACAAGAAAAGATTAGAGAGAGAGAGAGAGAGAGAGAGAGAGAGAGAGAGAGAGAGTCAATGATATTTTCAATGAAGAGACTCACAGAGATTAAAATTTCTGAGAGAACATCAAGGCCAATTCATTACTTTACATGAGGAAAATGAAGCCCAGAGGTGATATTATTTGGCAAGTTTACAGAGCAAAAATTACATCTAACAGACACTCCTACTTTTTGGTGCTGAAAGAGGCTATAGTGGGGGAGGCTGCTCAGTTGTCACCAGAGGATGGAATTACTCGGATGAAGTCACCATGGTCAAGGTCCTACCCTCAAGTCTGAACTCCTAAAAAATAAAATCTTTTGACATTCCCATAATTTTTTGGATTCAGGAGAACTGATCTAAATGCCAAAGTATTAATTCACAAAGGGAAATATTGTGATTTTTCATGTCTTCTACATACAGCACTTCCATTCTTAAATCACCCCTATGACAGGAGGCATCCTTATTATTCCTCATATGCTGAGTGAATCAGAAGGCTGTTAGGTGAGCAAGGAAAGTAAGTAGTAAGGGAGAAAACGGTGTCAAGGGCATGACATCAAGTCACCTCGATTTTACCTCTGAGAACACTACTTTAATAATGAATTAAAGACTAATCACACCACTCTCTTTTTTCTCTGAATAATTATGGCAAAATTATGACTCTCTGGACTTCCTTCATCAACAATAAAGGCTGTGTGTTGCTATTGTTTTATTATCTGTGTGTGTGTGTGTGTGTGTGTGTGTGTGTGTGTGTGTGTGTGTGTTTGTTTTTCTTCACAGTTTCCAGATAAGATTCAATGATATAGATTTGGTTTTACTTGATTGGATTTTATTTACATTTTTTATTCTCCCCCTTGAAACAATCACCTTGGTTGGAGTTTTGGGTGTTGTCTTGATAATGGTTCTTAGGTCACATTGTCTCTTCTTATTTGGACACTTACCAAAGAAGAGGGTCTGAAGGCCCACCTTCCTCAAAGTCCTGAGGCATCACACCTGCCCCCAGCAGATGCTACTGCTGTTGAACCTTTTGAGGACAGATTACAGGAGTGCTGACCCTCTGTTTCCAGGAGTAAAGACTCACCCAGGACCCATAGTTGCCAGATAATGCCAACATCATTCTCTATTGTTGGCATGTGCTGTACCCTGTGGGAGTAGGGCATCTCTGCACCTCTTTTAGCTAAGAATGCTTTATTTTCCTTCACTACAGGGTTGCTGGACTGTAGGAAGCAGAATTAAAATTTGCTTACATTTTTATTCAAACTTAGTGTTTTATTCCCTAGAGATATGATCAGTAATCAAACCTAGAAATATAATCAGTCATCAGAATTCCACAGGTATGTGTCAAACATTTCAGTCACTTATTAGCAGTTAATTTCTTGGCTTATTGACAAATACAGCAAATTATATTCATCACATCTGGATGAGGATGGCTGATTATATGAGTAGAATTCCAAGGGTAACCAACTGGATATAAGGGACAAGGGAGAAAGTGATATCAAAACGAGTATGAAAACAACTAGAGGCCCGGTGCACGAAATTCGTGCATGGAGGGGGTGTCCCTCAGCCCAGCCTGCACCCTCTCCAATCTGGGACATCCCTCTCAAAATCCAGGACTGCTGGCTCCCAACTGCTCGCCTGCCTGCCTGCCTGCCTGTCCCTAACCGCTTCTGCCTGCCAGCCTGATCACCCCCTAACCACTCCCCTGCCAGCCTGATTTTTGCCTAACTGCTCCCCTGCCAGCCTGTTTGCCCCTAACTGCCCTCCCCTGCAGTCCTGGTCTCCCCCTACTGCTCTCCCTTGAAAGCCTGGGTCCCTCCCAACTGCCCTTCCCTGCAGGCCTGGTTGCCCCCAACTTCCCTCCTCTGCCAGCTTGGTCACCCCTAACTGCCCTTCCCTGCAGGCTTGATCACCCCCAACTGCCCTTCCTTGCAGGCCTGGTCCCTCCCAATTGCCCTCCCCTGCTGTCCATCTTGTGGCGGCCATCTTGTGTCCACATGGGGGCAGCCATCTTTGACCACATGGGGGCAGCTATCTTGTATGTTGGAGTGATAGTCAATCTGCATATTACTCTTTTATTAGATAGGATAGAGGCCTGGTGCATGGGTGGGGGCTGGCTGGTTTGCCCTGAAGGATGTCCCAGATCAGGGTAGGGGTTCCTTTGGGGCATGGGGCAGCCTGGGCAAGGGGCCTGTGGTGGTTTGCAGGCTGGCCACCCTCCCCCCCCCCGGCAACCAAAGTGGAGGCCCTGGTATCTGGAATTTATTTTCCTTCTATAATTGAAACTTTGTAGCCTGGAGCAGAGCCAAGCCTTCTGCTTGCTCCGTGGCAGCAGCCATTTCTGTTGGGATTTATGTATCTTCTATAATTGAAATTTTGTAGCCTGGAGCGGAGGCCAAGGCAGGTCAGGGCTTCAGAAGCTTGGCTTCCTCCATCACCAGAGGCAACCCTAGCCTCCTGCTCTTTCCAGCTCCGTGGCTGCCGCCATTTCTGTTTGGATTTATGTATCTTCTATCATTGAAACTTTGTAGCCTTGAGTGGATGCCTGGGCCAGCAAGGGCAGGCGGAAAGGTTGGCTTCCTCCATCACCGGGGGCAACCCTTGCCTCCTGCTCTCTCTAGCTCGTGGCTGCCGCCATTTCTGTTGGGATTTATCTTCTATAATTGAAACTTTGTAGTCTGGAGTGGAGGCCTTCGCCAGCCAGGGTGTGCAGAAAGCTTGGCTGCCTCCATCGCCGGGGAAACCCAAGCCTCCCTCCTGCTCTCTGTGGCTGCAGCCATCTTGGTTGGGGTTTATTTGCATAATCGCTCCTGATTGGCTGGTGAGTGTGGCTGGTGGGCGTGGCTGATGGATGTAGTGGAATGATGGTTAATTTGCACATTACTCTTTTATTAGATAGGATGATCAATAGAAGGGTTTTATGGTTAAAGAAGGCTCTGGGAAGTGAGACAATTGTTAAGTGTTTATAACTATTTCCTGAACTAGACTACAGTTTCTCTATTAGCAGGGAATCTGTCTTTCAAGCCATAAACAGGAATGTCAGAGGGGTAGTTGGCCATAATGACAATTTATAAGGAATGTCAAAAGATCCTTGGGAGATAGTGTAATATATCTCCCACAACTTCTCTTTGAAATATTCCTGTACATGATTAAAAATAAAATTGCCATAAAGCTCCTTGGGTTGGCTATGTAAGCAATTCCTTCAAGAGAAATGCTTGAGTAATAACATTTAATAGCTAAATAATCTTGTAACTTCAGGACTCTTGGTCTGTTAAATGGGCTTACAGATGTGAGGATTTTAAATGCTTGGAACACTAAAGTTGACCCAAGCACTACCTCAGTGGTCCTTTCTTCTTCTGTTTCTGCTCTTCCCTGTTCAGTACTCATCTTCTTTTAATACATGTTTAACACTTAAGAATTCAGGCTGTGCCTAGCCAACGTGGCTCAATGGTTGAGTATCAATCTATGAACTGGAGGTCATGGTTTGATTCCAGGTCACAGCACATGCCAGGTTGCGAGCTCGATCTCCAGTGGGGGGAATGCAGGAAGCAGCCGATCAATGATTTTCTGTCATCATTGATGTGTCTCTCTCTTCCTCTCCTTTGCTCTCTGAAATCAATAAAAATATATTTTTTTAAAAAAGAACTCAGGCTGCTGTGCTAGGAATCTTGACCCTAGTACCACTTGTTAGTGATATCAATTGTGTAATGTAGGGCAATTTAATTGGACTTTCATGGCTTCAGTTTTCCTTACAAAGGAAATGTTCATACTCACCTCAGGGGGTTGTTTGAGGATTAAGTGAATACACATAAAGCATTCTATTAATTCCCATCACATAGTAATTGCTCAATAATATGTTCATTAAATAACAGCGGAATACCTATCATTCTTTCATCTATCCCCAAAATAGTGTACATAGTAGTATTTTACAATTCACATGATCACATTCATCATTATAATAATCTTTTTAAAGAAATAGGCAAGGGATTATGATCCTTTTTATACAATATACCATATTGATGATAGGAAAGGTTAAATGATTTGCCCAAGGTAATGTGGCCTGGTCTTGTAAAATTGAGTGAAGAGATATTGTACTCAAGTATTTTTAAAATAACAGGTCATTCATCTATGTGAATATGTAATTCATACAACTTCAGAAAGTACAACAACATACAAGGGAGAGTTCAAGACTAAACACTGTATGTTGGTATCTAACCCAGGTCAGTGAAATTAAAACTCTTCCATTCTTAAAAATCAAGGGACATGGTAATAACTGCAAAACTTTTTGAGATTCTGTCACAGGTGAATCTCATAGATCTTAGGGGATTTTTTCACAAATTAGAAAAAGGCACCCTTCCAAGACATTTTATGATTTTATTAGATGATGACACTACTGCTCTATACTGGGCAATGTGGTAAAAAAAAAAATGCCAATCTGTAGTATTTATAATGTGAATCTTGTCCTGTGGAATGTGGCTCAGTGTTGTACTACTCAGCATACACCACACTACAGGCAGCAGCCCTGGGCCCATTCCCATCTAAAAGCAGGAGCTGCCTAGGAGGGCTGTCCAACCCAAATACACAATCTGATAAGGAAAACGGGCCGACCAAGTTCTAGCTGTGGCTACACAATGGCAAAGAGTTTGTCAAAAATTATTCAGTGGGTTATTCCTGCTTCCTCATATGATTTATTGGTTATATCTTATAAAAAATGTAAGTGAAATGCTTTAAAATCGACCTTACCTTGTAATAATTTTAGATGACCTAGACTTATCATTGTTGTGGCTTTTTAAAAATGTACAGAAGCATTGCAAAGGTTTCTGTATTAATCATAGTCCTTCCTTCCTCCCTCCCAACCTTCCTTCCTTCCTTCCTTCCTTCCTTCCTTCCTTCCTTCCTTCCTTCCTTCCTTCCTTCCCTCCTTCCTTCCAGAATTTAGAGAATGTTAAATTTGATTATTTTTTTAAACTATTAAGAGATCTATTATATTTTTAGAGACCTAAAAAATTTCCTTTATAAATCTAATATCTATGAAGAGGCACTTTTAAAGACATTAAAAATTATTATGAAAATTTCAAACCTACAAGAAGTACAGAGAGAGAATAATAAAATAATTTCATGTGCTAATCACTCAGCTTCAAAAATTAACTTGAGAACAGTCTTACTTCATCTATAATCCTACTTTGCACCTCTCCTCCCTGATTATTTTGAAGCAAATCTCATATATGATATCACTCCTTCATAAATATTTCAATATGTATCTCTGAAAGATAAGGATTCTTTCAAAATATAACTTCAATATCATTATTACATTCAAAAATTAGCAATAATTCCTTACTATTACTAAATATCCAGCCAGTGTTCAATTTTCCTGATTCTTTTCTTCTCTTATAGTTTGTTTGATTCAGGATTCCCATGAAGGCCCAATTACGATTGGTTGACTTATCTCTTAAATCTCCTGAAATAAATAGATAGCCCCTTCTGTTTTCCCTGCATTTTATTTGTTGAAGGAACTGAACTGTTTGCTGTGTACTGTTGTGTAATTACTTTGAGTGGGTGTATTTTCTGTAAATTGGTAGTTAGGCCTAGATTCTTTATAAGATTTGGTTTATACTTTTATTTCATTTTTAAGCATCATCTCCTGATAGGCAGAATTATATATTTCTATCAGGAAGTACATGATGATTAGCCATCTTTCTTTTTGTAAAGATATCTGCCACAAATAATCTGCCTAGAATAGATAAAAAATAATTTAGGAGTTTCAAAATGGTGATAATTTGATAATTTTAAATTGTTTATATTATTGAGTTATCCTGATGCAGGACATTTATAGAAAAGACAATATGAGTGCTTGAATATGTCTTATTTACTACTAGAGGCCCGGTGCATGAAATTCATGCACTTGGGGGGGGGCGGGGCGGGGGGGCGGTGTCCCTCAGCCCAGCCTGCACCCTCTCCAACCTGGCAATCTGGGACCCCTTGGGAAATAAAGTTGACTGCCAGTTTAGGCCCGATCCCTAAACTGGCAGTCAGACTTCCCTCTCACAAGCCAGGACTGCTGGCTCCCAACCACTTGCCTGCCTGCCTGCCTACCTGCCTGATTGCCCCTAAACGCTTCTGCATGCCAGCCTGATCACCCCCTAACCATTATCCTGCCAGCCTGATCAATGCCTAACTGCTCTCCTGACAGCCTGATCACCCCCAACTGCCTTCCCCTGCAGGCCTAGACACCCCCAACTGCCCTCCCCTGTAGGCCTGGTCACCCTCAACTGCCCTCCCCTGCAGGCCTGGTTCCCCCCCCCCCCAAGTGCCCTTCCCCGCTGGCCTGATCACCCACAACTTCCCTCCCCTGCCAGTCATCTTGAGGTGGCCATCTTGTGACCACATGGGGGCAGCCATCTTGTGTGAGGGTGTGATGGTCAATTTGCATATTACATTTTTATTATATAGGATTTTTCAAAAACCATGAGTCGTTTTCCTGGTATTCTCTAAATATGACCAATGAGATTTAAGTAATTTATAAATACATGAATTAACATTTCTATGTACTTTATCACATTCATTAATCTTAACTTTATGTTCAAATTTACCCATTGTTGGTAAGAAAAACCTCTGAAAGGTGGCTCCTGATTTCTTTGCTCTTGAGTCTAGTAATCTTTGTGAGGTTCTTGCTTTCTGGTACTGGACTAGCCCTCTAACTGTAAACCACTAGAAAAACTACAAAATATGTTTTTCAGACATAGGCCCAAAAGTAGCATGGGAATAGAATCCATGACAGAAAACATACTAATGATGTAATTCCTGATGTCTTGGCTTTTTGCCTGAATGGTTATTCTGGATCATGGTCCAGGAGCGGGGAGCTTAAGCATAGGGCCTCACAAAGAAAAGGTGATAGAGATTGGAGTTCAGGGAGGCTGAAATTGCTGGTGCAAAGGTAATTTCATAGGTAATGTGCATTTTGAATTTATGGGGCAGAATACCAGAGAACAAGGGGCTATAGAGAAAGAGGTCCCGAATCTACATTAAATTTCTCTTGACTTTTTGTCTGGATGTTAGTCTGAAGTAATAGTGAGGTAAAGGATAACTCTTGAGAAAAAAATAACTATAAAGGAACTACAAACTGAAAAAAAAAACACCCCCCTAAAACTACTGAGATTCATCCACAGCTAGGAGATATTTGAAATCCATCTAACGTGAGTGGGAAGACCCTGTTGAACAACCAGGTATATTCATTAGAGGCTCCTGAAAGGCCATCCCCTGGAGGCAAGGCTAAACTAGTTCTGAAAAATGCTACTATAAATCCACTCCAACAAAGCATAAAAACACCCTGTATTAACTTCTTTTTAGAACAAAGCTTTTGAAAGGAAGGCAGAAATGAGAGACTGAACAATATGGATTATGGCACACATCCAATTAAAATTTCTAGATATTTGGAGAAATGGGACATGTATCCCACAACCAGGAGAAAAATCAGTTAATAGAAACAGAGCTGTGCCTTCCTAAGTATAAAACTTAAAGATTTCAGTTAAGTGATTGTCCTACTTGCCATTCATTATGTTGCATGGTGCCTATGACCACTCTCTGCCCTGGGCTTCTATATACCAGACATGTCTGGTTACCCAATACTTCTACAATCTCTTCTCATTCTCCTTTGCTGATTTCTATGTTGGCCTTATACCTAAGTCTTAGTCTTCCTTGTGGCTTTATTTTTTCCTCTTTCTAACTTATACTGCACATTCTCTTGGAAAATCTCATCTATGCCAATGTCTTCAACTAAACACTTGTTTTAAAAAAGCTTTTGTTTATAATAATAAAACATTATAGTAATTTTTTATAATTATTATAATGTCTATATGCATCAGCCTTCATAAAACATTGCTCCATACACTATTTCCTTTTATTTTCACATGATTCTTGTGTGGTAGAAAACTCAGAAAATTCATCTTAACAAAGAAGGAAATGAAAGCTCAGTGAGATTAAGGTACTTGCTCAAGGTCACCTGTCTGGGAAGTGGTTTGGCACAATCTACAATCTAGGATTTCTGTCTCTTCATATCATGCTTTTTTCCAACTCTGCGGTTTCCTAGAATTTATCATTCATAACTCACAAGGACTGAACACATGGTGAGTTAACACATGTTCAATAATCATCACACCTGATACTAAGAAATTGGCTGAGGAGTTCATTTAATTTTGAAAGAGAAAAGTCTCCTTTTTGGGCAAGGATGTGTAGAACAGAGTCTCTTTGAGTAATGTCTTTAAATGGTCTGAGGCAAAGCCTGTCAGGTGATTCATGCATCACATTGACATTCCAAAGAGTCGGATTGCACAATGTGCTTTTGACTCTCTCCCTCTGAGCAATTTGAACTATTTGCGCTCACATGTCCTATCATTGAGTTATGTGCCAATGTGGAAGTTCAGTTTCATTATAGACCAGGACTCTTATCTGTGGAAACAGGCAGGACAGTCCAGGGTAACTCCAGTATCAGGTCTTGGGTGGCTTACATTTTGAATTCATTAGTATTTACTTTCTTTATAGGGAGTCCAGTGCCTTACATAACAAGCTTTTGTCAGTGGTGATGATGGCTTCCTTATATAGCTCATGCCCCATCATGGTAGTTTGGAATGTTACACACATTTTCTTCCCTCAACTCAGGAATCTCTAATATGCTCTTTGATGTAATCCCATAGCTTTTGTTTTGGTATCTGCTCTAGAAAGTCAAATGGGTGAACACCTTATGACTTGACTCAGTTTGCCTGAGCACATTCAAATATGGACCAAATTCACTGGTCCTCACAAAACAAGTATTCCTTCACCCTCTTTCTATATACAACACACACATATTATCAACAACAAAAATGGAAGCATAAACACACAAATAAACAAAAAAACACCCTGAGAAAACTAATTTTCATTGAAGCACTTTTCTGTTCAGATCTATTTTCTCATTCATAATTTAAAAGTATTGTGGCAAGACTTATTTTAAAGTAACCTAGTAGCAGTATTTTAAATTGATGCCTCTGGTAGATGTGTGAATCTAACACACATCTTTTATCTTCTTCAGAGTAGGACATATGATTGCTTGCCTAACTTCTGCATAACAGCAAAATTAAACTTGTATTGTTTTTAAAGGAGAAACAAATTTCTTATTTATAGGTATCCTATATAATAAAAGTGTAGTATGCAAATTCTGCCCTCGACCAGGAGTTCATCTGGGAGTTCAACTAGGGGGTGGGGCTGGCCGGGGGAAGGGAAGGAGTAGCTGGCCAGCAGCCGGCAACCACTAGAGACCCTACCAATGCACGAATTTTGTGCACTGGACCTCTAGTTAGCATTTATAAAATGCTGTAAAATTTATATATGAATGTCCTGTGCTTGTAGTGTTTATCTTAGTGGAAATAAAACAATATATTGTAACTTTGTATTTTTCTTACTACATACAAATATATATGCTTGTCACCAGAAAGTGAAAGGAAGGATTAAGAGAGGAAGGATCAGAAAAAGAGTCCATTTGTAGTGTCAATTCTGAATTCCTTTTGTTGGTGCATCTATGTTATACAGATATATCACTACAATGAAATCATTAGTTTGTATTGTTTTGTGAGCTCTGGGTTACATTTGTCTCACACTTCATCATACCAGGGATATAGTCAATGCTACACAATTTAAAATGTTTCTGTTTTCCTAAAGTAAAACTACATACCACATCAATAGATTGTGCTTGGTGACAGGCTATATTTCCCTCAGTAAATAGCCTGGACAAGTAAAGTTCTATAGGTTTCTTGCCACCTTGAAGCAATTAGGTTTAAAATGGAGTCTTAGAGCTGGTTATAATAATTGAAAACAAGATAGGGCTTGTTGACATATGTTTCTAGAACATATACAGTGTTGATTTCACTGAAAAAAAGTATTTTCATCAGTGGTTTAATAGGTAGATTACTGTGTGTGTGTTTGTCAGCATGCCCAGAATTTAAAGTTGAAACTGGTAATAAAATAGCACTAAGTCCCAATTTTTTTTAGTGAGATTTTGGTTAAGACATTAAACTGAGCTGGAGAA
The DNA here is from genome assembly GCF_027574615.1 of Eptesicus fuscus. NCBI lineage: Eukaryota > Metazoa > Chordata > Mammalia > Chiroptera > Vespertilionidae > Eptesicus > Eptesicus fuscus. The sequence continues at coordinate 72,541,585 of NC_072480.1, read as the reverse complement.
TATATAGTACAAAAGTAGCAATGTCCAAAAAAATTACTTTCAGGCAATATGGTCATTGAAAGTAGTAGAAAATTTAAGTTAATGACTGTCAGTGTCTGTCAATTCTCAAAACTACTTTTCTTCTGACTTCTTTATATTTGTTCAGACTTGATGCTGTCAAATATGTTAGGCTCCAGAGAGCACAGAGATGTGAGAATGACAATCTCTTGGTTATGCCTTCAAGACCTTTTTCTTCAATTCTTACACTGAGATTCTCCAAGACCCTTGGCAGCACCAGCATAACGTGGGCACTTTTCCTGCTGCAACACAGCAAGGACTGCGCCGCTGGGTAGTGCTTACCTGGCGCTAAGGCCTGGATGCCTGTCCTGGTAATTCCGGGGCGGGGGGGTGTGGGGGGGTGTGGATGGGTATTATTATCCCTGTTTTACAAATGACAAAACAGAGGCTCATATAATGTAAGTAATTTATCTAAAGTTAGAAAGCAGTAGAGTATAGATTTGAACAAAATTGTCAAAACCTCTTCTCTTTCTATGTTAATGAACTGCCCCTCATTAGGCTATTCTACATTTTTGAAAAGGTGGTTTCTCAGGTCCTTTAGTCACAAGAATGGTGATTCTAAGTTTCATGAATATTTAAATCTGATTTGTGCTAAGTCGGTTTATTTAGCTGATGCAAGTTGTGTTAAAATGATGTTCCATTCAAAGGTAGACAAGAAAGGCCCAGAACAAGGAGTCAGAAAATTGGGTGTACCTGTTAGTGCCCATTGCTGCCTGACTATGTTCTGCCCTTGTATAAGCCTCTTAGGTTTTGTGACATTAGTTTCTTCATCTGTGTAATAGAGAATTTGTAACATAATCTCTATGGTCTTCCATTGCTAAAAATCTGTGATTCCGTATTGAGTCATTTAGCTAGAATGCATATTCTCTTTCAATGTCTACTGCTTGTCTGCCTCACAATCCACCCGATAGAACAGAAACAGGTTTTAGTTAAGTAACATAGGACAGTCCATGAGGATTGACCCCTAGTGGGCATAAGAATTGGCTTTTAAAAGGTGGCTCCAGAGGTTACTTGTCCCAGGGCATCCCTTCAGGAATGGTAGGTGTCCCTGCCTCATGGCCCTTAAAACTCCATCAGAAATAGATTATGTAAGTTCTGATTTTCTGAATAATCACTATAATGAAAGTTGGTTTTAGCTATCTATTTCAAAGTAACAAGAGTATTTGGCTGAAAACTCTCTTCAATGCTGACAAATTACATTCAAATCAAACATTAGCTAAAATGATTTTTTCTATGCTATGCTACCCTGAGCAGTGGCCATTTCTAGGAGCAATTTCATTCCCTTTCAAAATATTGATGTCAAGTAAATATGTAGGTTTTAAAGTAACTGTGATAAAACTGTTTAAATATTTTACTGTTTTCTAATATATATATACTATTTACACTCATACATATACACTGAGTGGCCAGATTATTATGATCTCTAAATGCATAATAATTTGGCCACTCAGTGTGTGTGTGTGTGTGTGTGTGTGTGTGTGTGTGTGTGTGTGTAGCTTATGTATTGTTCAATTTCAAAATCTATTTTGATTTATTTACTTAAGTAGAAATGGGGAGTCTCACGTAAATAGGGATTTGTATTGTTCTCACACAAACTAAAAAGATTTATTTACATTTCAGACAATAGTAACCACCCCACAATCTCAGTAGGTGTAACACAAAGTTTTGTATCTCACTTATGTCCTATTCTGATGTGGGTCAGGCAGCTGTCTCCCAGGTATAAACTGGGGACCCAGGGTTCTGCTCTCTGAAACAAGTGGGAAGGAGAAAACAGAGAAATGTAGACAGATTGTTATAGTCAGGCTAGGAAGTGGCTAGGAAGTAGCTTCTGCCCACATCCCGTTGGTCAGGATCTGGTCACATGGCATCACAATATAAGAGGTTGGATAATGTAGCATTTTGTGTGCTAGAGAGGAAACAATGAGATGGGTTTTGGTAAAAACACAGAATTAAGTCTGCTACAATTCTTAACTCAAATTTAGCATTATATTCCTTGACAATAACTTTCAAAATGAAAAAGAAATATATATTTTTCATGAGCCACAAAATCAAAGGCAAACAAAAGAATTAAAACTGTCTAAAAATGTGGCAAGAATGCTGTAAGAATATTTGTTCAGTGACAATGAAAATTTCTGTAAGTGAACTTGAAGTAAACAGAACTGGCTCCTGAAATTCATCAGAGGGCACTGACATTGATTCTTCTTTGGGTGTACTGCTTTTAAAAAAGGAGAGGCTTCAGACTAGAGAATAGTTCAGAGTTGGTTCCTTTTAAATATATTTTCAAGGAAAAACAGATGGAGAAGGAACGGATCTATAATAATAAAAGCATAATATGCAAATCAACTGAACTACAGAACAGCAGAACAACCGTCAGGATGACCTTCCAGATGACCACGTTATGATACCCACTGGCGCCAGCCCAGCCAAGGTGGGTGTGATGCGATTGGTTGGGGGCCTGGCCATTGCCCCATGATCGCCCTGCAGAGGGAGGCCCAGGCCACCGACCAGTGGGTGGGCAGGGCGATCCATAGAGGAGCCCCAGCCGGGTGGGTGGGGCCTACCTCTTTGGGGCTATTGATCATGGGGCTCCTGAACTGTGAGAGGGCACAGGCCAGGCTGAAGAACACCCCTCCCCCTACTCCGAGTGCATGAATTTCGTGCACCGGGCCTCTAGTATATTATAAATACTTAACTTACCAACCAATTACAATTGTGAATCTTATTTGGGTTTTGATTCAAACACACTATAAAAAATGTGACATTTATGATAAAATTAGAAGTTCTATACTAAATGGATATTTGATGACATTAAATAATTATTATTAATTTTAGATGTAATAATGACATTATGATTATTTCATTTTAATAATCTTTCTTATATTTTAGAGACACATACTGAAATATTTAAAAACAAAATTATGTGATGACTAGGATTTTCTTCAAAATAAGAAGGGATGGCTAGAATTTTCTTCAAAATAAGCAAGTGGCTGGTGTAGGAATGAAACCAGACTAACCATGAATTGGTAATATTTGAAGCTGAGATATGGGTATAAGTACATGAATATTTAAAAGTGGTCAAAATGTACAAACTCCAAGTACAGGATAAATAATCACTAGAGGTGTAATGTACAACACAATGACTATGGCTAACTGCTGTAGAATATGAAAGTTGTTAAGGGAGTAAATCCTAAGAGTCAGAAAGTATCACAAGGAAAACACATCTTTTTTATTTTTTATTTTTTGCTTTTTATTATATCTATGTGAGATGATGGATGCTAACTAAACTTAGTGTGGTAATCATTGCACAATACATGTAAATTGAACCATTATGCTGTACACCTTAGACTTACATAGTGATGTCTGTCAATTATATCTCAAAACTAAAGAAATATATATTTGTTTTAGTCTACTTTGTTTATGTTTTCTATTTCCCACAAAAGAAAACTAAAACAAGTCCAACAAACATAACATTTCATTATCAGAGGATTATTATTTTTTTACTATTGATTCATTGCCTGTTTATTTTTACATCTATATTTCTCTTTCTGATTACTTTGATTTTTTAAAAAAGTGTTTCAATCTTTCATGTCAACTGTAGTGCTTATCTTTAATAATTTTGGTAGAGAACACAGATGTTGTTTCAAAATGAATGCATGTAGCAGATCAACACAGAAGTTGTACCACATTGAAGTTACCCAATGTAAAGAATCAGTGACCTCCCAAGAATCCTAGAGTGTGAAAGGAATATGTTCATTGACTGCCAGGATAGAATCAGTAGAAATGGCCAATTAAAGAATAATTCCTTCTCTCCCCACTTCCTGAACGACTCCTTTGAATTTTCATGATGGCTTAAAAAAAAGTTAAGTTCCCTAATTACTAAGGGTTATTTTCTCGAAAGAGGACTGAACTATTTTGCTTAGCAAAGTTAAGAGGACCTCTGTACTAAAAACAAAAACAAACAAACAAACAAAAAACCCCAAACAAAAACCTTTTATTCCTGACCTGGCAAATTGTGTCAATTCAATTATAATCAGAAATATTTTTCTTGAGCATTTTCGGTCTTGCTCCTGGTCCTGAAGCTCTTGATATTTAGCCATTGAAGTTTACTAAGGACATTTTCAGTGCAGGATTCAGTGACATATTCCAGAGTAAGCTCTGAGATCCCAGTTAGGACCAACTATTGATTTCCTAAAAAAGTCAGTCTTTGCTTTTTTGTTGTTGATGTTGTGTGATTTCATTCTTTAGCACTCCTTACCAAAGGAATAAAGCTTTATTTTATTTTTTTTTGACACTTTGGGTGGAGAAAGAAGATTTATAAAGTTACAGTTCATAGTTTAAATCAGACCAAATGCTACCTATTTTCCTTTCCAAGCTGAATTTCTCTTTCTCTCTCTTAAGTTTGATCTGGTTCCTAAAGGGTGGCACCTAATCATTGTAATGTATTTCAGGCCCTTTAATTGAACCTCAAACTATACTGTGAATGTGAGGAAAACTATTTTGAAGACATATTAGTATAGAGACATACTAGGCTTAGTATGTCTTGTCAGTATTATGTGATCATTTCCAATTGGGTTTCCCTTGTGTCTTCAATATGTTTTTTGTTTGTTTCTCAAAGAAGAAAAATCTCCATGACCTGGTCATTCTGTCTAGTTCAGGCATTTCTTAAATGACCTCTAATGTGTTATACTTATTCTATGTCTTGGAAATTTGGAAGATGCCCTTGTGAACTGATAACTATGGAGTTTCACTTAGAAAATAATGCCAGTATTAATTCAAGGAACTTGGAAGAAACCAATTGGCTTCCTCAAATCAACAATTCAGATTTGCAGGTGGTATTCAGAGAATTCTTAATAATGAACACTTAGCAATATCAATTTAGAAAACTCCTAATATCAGTTTGAACAAATCTTATTGGCTCCCTAGATAGGTAAGTCAAACTAAATTTGGCAACTGCTCAAACAACAGTAGGAATAGGGGTTATTTCATATACCTGCTAGACTTTTCAGAGCCTTTGGCCAATAAATCAGATAAAAAAGTATCTATTGAGTTTTCACTTTTCAAATATATACATAAAACAAAAAGACATAGTTCTGGCCCTGAAGAACTATTACTATATAGCATATAAAAATTGCAAAATCATATGATTTCGTGCCTGGATTCTTATGTGTTAAAAGAGTATTTAGAGATATACTTTGGAAGAGTTAACAATAATGGGTGATGAGGAAAGTAGTGGAGTAAATATTGTGATGGATGAGAGCATCTTTAAAATCTTTGCAAGCAAAACCTAGGTGGCTATGTGATTAAGACCATAAGACCATAGTCATCACTTTTTTTCTGTATGACAAGGGGGTCAGTTTCTCCTGAAGGACATCTCCATCTTGAAGGTGGATGATCTGAGCCAGTGAGAAACGGAAAGATTCCTGTCTGTCCTTATGGGGTTCACTCTCCCTGCTGGTTCCAGTTGGTCCCATTCCTTTCCATTTTCCTTTCTGACTGCCTGCTCTGCTGACTTCAAGCTGCAGCATCAGAACTTTGAGAAATGGTCTCCCACTGAATGTTTCACCAGCACCCATAGTTGCCCCAGGTTAATTATTTAAAACAAATTCTTTGTTATGCATATTGGCTTATTATATCCTAGTAACTGACTTCTTTGCTCAAACTCTGACTCATTCGATCTCCAGCTCTCTCTTCTAAAACTCTGCATTCACTTTTCACCTGGCATTGTCTCAAGACTTTGGACACCGGGAGGCTAAGCATTGATTTCCTTGGTCAGTCCCTCAGTTAAAAGAATTAACTGAGCAGTTGTCATGTGGCAGTCACTCTGCCAGACACAGGGATACAACGATGAATCTTTAAGGAGTTCTAGTGAGGGAGACAGAATCATAAAGAGAAATATTTACCATGAAACTGCTAACACTTGAGTTTTATACCTCTTCACCTGAAAGAGCCTATTCCAAAGCTGTAGTAATTGCTATTTCTCCTTTTGATCCCTCCGTCTTATGATTTGTTAGACAGGATGGTAAAAATCTTCACTTCGGCCTGATTATTTCCCTCTACTCAGGTAAAACCCTATTATGTACCCTACCCGATGTTCTCAGATTCGGGAGATTTCAGGTCTAGCTGATACAAATAGATATTACTCCTGGTCCATTGTGAGTACCAGAGACTATAATCTCTCATTTGGGGGTAATTTTTCCTAGCCTTGGGCAGTTGTGTTTTTTGTTTTTTTTTTTTTTTTACATGCATGGGCATATCAGCTGGATCATTAATGTGGGTCCTCTACAGGTCCCAGATTTCTCTCTCTTTGCAGACCTCTCCTGTCACTCTGTTCTGTAAACTGTGGTGTCTTTGGCCTCCCAGCTCCTTCTTTTCAACTCAAAGAGTCCACCTGGCTCCACTTCAGCTCCCCATTTCTGACCTGCGGCTTGGAAAGTCTCACAGGGCAGTATGCTAGGGCAACTTTAGAGCTTATGTCAGAGATAACCATCCTTCGTTGCCTGTTAGCCTGTGTCTTGAAAACCATTGTTTTATTTATATTGCCCTTTTAAAATTGTTTTAGGTAAATCCTGACCTTGCCACTCGATCTTCGAAAGAAGAAGAAGTTCCGCCACGTATCAAATGTTGGATTAATAAATTTGTATTCCGTTTTTTAAAAGTCCCCCTCCATCCTAATATAGCAGCATCTATTCCCACAAACCCCCAAAGAAAACCCCCTGAATGTTGCTAAGCCAGTAGACTATAATCTACATTCTAAGTGCAATAATGGGTGCATATTTTGTTGGCACCTCACAGGGTTGTTGTTGAAAAGCTTCCTAGAGAAGGTGATGCTCAAGTTGTTTCTAAAGAGTAAATAAGAGCAAAATGGATGAAGGAAAGAGAGGAGGAGGCAGATGGGAAAGCTAAAGAGAACCTAATACTGCCTTCCATTGGCTTACTTTCTAAGAGGCAAACAGACTTCCTTAAGAACCAACTTTGCCATCGACTCTTCTTCAAGTCACAAAAAGACATTGATTTTGCCTCCATTAGCCTTGCCTGTCTACAGGCTTGAACCCAAAGTATCACCTGGGTCCATTATTGTCAGGTAGCACTACCTGTTGGCTCCATCAGGCTGCGGCTTCGCAAGGACTTTGCACATTTTCCCTTGGCTCAGAGTTGGACCCTCTGAAACAAAATGACTTCCCTTTTACTACTCCTTACTCAGTCTGTTATAACTGTACTATAGCTGTAACAGATTTTATCCTTCCTCTTAACAGATGAATTTTCTTTTTTTCTTTTTTTTGCTTTTCTGATGTTGGATTATGTGATGGTTGCTGTGTGCTTACTCCTTTTATAGAAGCAGGAACAGAAGGGAGTAGGGTGCCGAGTTGTAGGAAAGAAGCCCCTGTGAGTGTATCATCACCTGTCCTCCCCCCATGCTGCCCATTTGTTAATGCTCTGGGCCTCCTGGTATGTAAGGCTCTGGGGGAAATGTAGCCACATGATGCTCAGCCTCACAACTTCAGGAAAAAAAAAATCCCAGGGAATCACAGGGTAATAATAGATCTTGTTATTCTTTAACATTTAATAAAGCCTGTAGTGATAGATGCTGAACATGAGCTGGTGTAGTATCTGCTTTTTTGAAAAGCTGAAACTCAAAAGATAGACGAGGGTAGGCAAATCCTACAGATGGACAAAGGGCTGAAGAAAGTAGGGAGGAAGCAGAATAGAGACAGATGGCCAACTCCACGGATCTTTTCCTTTTTTCGTCCAAGATTACCCTTCTGGGTAAGGATCCCAGGACATTCTGAAAAAGATTTTTTTTTCTTTTCTTTATTCTATTTGCTTGTTTGTATTTAATCAAGATTTGCTGTAAACAGTAAAGCCAAGTTTCTCTTAATCACGCTTGCCATTAGCGGGGTTAAATACAAAACTCCTACTCACAATTACAACTATATTTTGATGAAAAACCTTCTCAGCCCACTTCATTTTCCATTTCCCCCCATTGGTTTTCTAATATAGGACTGGAGAGTGCTAATAGAGTGTTTTTGAACTTAGAGTTCCTTGTGGCTTTCTAAGTAAAAAAAAAAAACAACAACACAACACACACACACACACACACACACACACACAAATGGTCCTACTTACTGCCATATCACCACTAATCAGGGCTTATGTGTGACTGGAAAATTAGAACCTTCACACGTGGCAGGCAGGAGACCTAGAGGCAGAGTCTCAGAAAGAAAACATCTAAACACTGATGTGATTACCAAGGACAGAATATTCCCCTGTACCCATGTAGTTCTGGAAGTCATCCAAGTTATTAATAGCTATGGTGACAGGACTGTACATTATATTGTTTCCTCATCGACGAGAACGGAATGTTAGGCTGTGAGGATTGTGACATGGAAACTATGTGGGTTGGCTCTGGTGTGTTTTATTTTCTCCTTTTGAGGGCTTTCTGTCCTTTGTGCTTTTTAACCACTGCTTGTGGGCAAACATCTTCATGGATGATGAACAAGAAATGACCTCATGGAAATAGTCTGGTGGTGACCCACAATGGATTTAAAATAAATGAATACATTGATCACCCTCCAAGGTATACAGAGGGCTGTGAAGTGACTTAGTTCCCCTCATGCTGGTTCGATTCACTTAAGAGAATGAATCTGTACTTCTTTACTATGAATCAGTGGGCTAAATGCCTGTGCCATCCTAGGCTGGCCTCAGATTTCCCTCAGATCTGAAAAGGGCGTTTTTGTTGCTACTGAGACTGGGGTTAACTAAAGGAAAAAAGAGGGGGGCGGGCACAGATCTGGACAGTCCCAGACCCCACTCTGCTCCTCAGGCAAAAGCCAGATTCTGGCACAGAAGCACAGTTAGCACCCTGAGCAGGGTAAAATGAAGAGAATATAAACCACCAAAGGTGACGTTAAAAATATTCTGTGATGGTATAAAATCATTCATTTCTTCATAAGGTGTGAATGCATTTCTTCAATTGTTTACTCAAAGGGACTTTTCCTATTGCATTTAGCATACAAAATTTAAGTATTTTTGCAGATATTTTACAAGGCTCTTTACATTAAGCTGTCTCATCAGTCTTCATTTGTCTCTGATTCTTCCAAGTTTTGACTAGTGTATGGCAAAGTAGGAAGGCACCTATCTTATTCCTCCATGTTTTAGAATTATTTCATTATGATCTCCAAACAACTTGTTTTTATAATGGTGAGAGTTGATGCTTTAAGCGTTATTGCTGCCTTCTTTTACTCAACAGTCCAGATTGTTATATTATTATATACTCAATACCAGGAGCTCTGGATTTTTGTTTGTTTGTTTGTTTGTTTGTAATCCCTGGATCACAGTAGGCTTGCCATTTAGTAAGTACTCCAAGAATATCAAAGAGCTAAGGTATTCCCTTTAGAATTACTACTTAGTAATTTATTTGCTTTTGTTTTGTGTTTCCCCCCCTCAGAAAAACCTGGAAAATGATTATTACAGACAAAAACAAAACAAAACAACTCCCTTACACACCCACATACACATATAAACCCCACACAATAAATTAATTTGAATTCTGTCTAATTTAATTTCTCTTTTAAGCCCTGGCCAGTTCAGCTCACTTGGTTGAGCATTTGTCCTGAGCACCAAAAGGTCACTGGTTCAATTCCTAGTCAGGGCACATACCCAGGTTGAGGGTTAGATCACTGGTCTCAGTGGGAGAGGCAGCCAACTGATTTTTATTTTTTCTCTTTTCCTCTCCCTTCCTCTCTCTCTAAAATCAATAAAAACATTAAAAAATAATTTCTGTTTTAATAATAATCCATAGATTTTAAAATATGCAATAGGATAGCAGTTTGGGGCTTTTCAATTGTTTTGATTTTAGGATCCTCCTAGATTTTATGAAGACTCAAACACTAATTCTTTAAATATTTACTTTATAGTTTTGACACAATTTTTAGATTTTAACGTATCCTTTAGCGCTATCAGAATTGTGGCCCCATCATGAAAGAGGTGTGCATTTCAGAACCTTTGTATTTCCTTCTGAGTTCCCCACTTGGTCATATTAGATGCTCTTTTCAATTTAATCATCTTTTAAAGCTTACGGGAAGTTTTTAAAAGATACCATTTTGACTTTGATAAGCTCTGGCAGTCTGAATTCCTTGTGTTTCTTAGTGTTTTTCCTTGAGCTTGCCCGAGGCAAGGTCTAACAATGTAAAATCATTAGGGGAAGGCTTTATTTTCAATTTTCAATCATTTTTATTTTCACCATTCAAAAAGGAAGGCCATGTCTTGGGGATAAGTGTCAGTGCACACTTTGAAGATGATGGGATCATGTTTCTAACACAGTTAATTCTTGAAGTCACTTTTCTGTTTTGTTTTTTCAATTTATGTATATGTTCTTAAAAATTAACTATGTTACCTTGAATGAGTTTCGTTCTTCTCTCTGATTAGAAATGCCTTCTCTTTTGACTTCTACCATCACTTTTATATTTTCTGATTGGGACAAAATAACCTTTTGGCTATTCTAATTCAATTTTTCAAAACTGTCAATTTTCTTGTTAGGATAAAATAATTACATTTTAGAACTATTATTTAGGAATTTACTATACATCTTCTCACCTCCCTGTCCCCAGCTCCTGCAAAAGAAACAGTGCAGCTCATAACATGAAAACACACACACACACACACACACACACACACACACACACACACACACACGGCATGTGAGCTTGAGCTTGCACAGGCATGTAACTACCAAGCCAGGACTAGAGCCTAGATTTCTATAGTTCCAGGCCAGTGCTCCTTATGAATGAAGGCGTATCAGACGCCTCCACTCTGCACATTATAGTGACTGGCCTGTTACTTTTATTTTTCCTCTGAGAAAATAGAATAACAAATAGGACACATTTATTCTTTCTCTTTCTTTACCTAAGGCTGTCTGAAATCATCTTAAAAAAGCAAAAGGTATGTATTCTTTTGCCATTTAAAGATCCACAGATAAGTAACAAAGCAGTAACCCTAGAAAAAAATAGCGATAAGAGATGTTCACACAATTCACAAACTACTGTCACATGTAGCATCTCATTTAATACTCACTTTATGTACAGTACATGTGAATATCATTCAGCATATTAAGGATGATGACAGTTGAATTTTTCATGTTCAAACACACATGAGAAGGCAATATATTCTGACACCAACTTCTATATCAGCTAACTGGACTTCTTTCTTATTTTCCTTTTTCTTCTTTACTTTTATTCCTCATCTTTAATGCATTTTGAATTTCACCATCTTTTCTCCATATATGAATACAATCTATTCACTTTTAGTGTGATTTTGTATGTGTCTGGAAACATTCTGGTGTTTTTAATTTGTGCTGGTAATCTATCATGCTTCTTAGTTGTTTGTTGATGTTTTATTTCCTGCCTCTGTTACTTAGTTGGGTTCGTTTTCTATTTTAGGCTTAAATTTTCCCTCTATTTGTTAGAAATGTAAGCAGTCTATATTTTTTCTAGTATTTCTCTTATAATTTTAATATGAAGAGCCCCACAGGTAGTCCATGGGAGCCCTTTCTAGTCAGCTTCTGTTTTGTGTTTACATGATAACTTCCTTGCATCCTGATCCCTCAAATCTCCAGGCTCACCTCATAGTTTCTCCGCCATATAGGTGAAATCTGCCATTTAGAAACATAAATCTGTGTGCTAGATGTACTCACTGCTAGTAAGGTTTATTATTTCTAGGCCTTTTCAGTGGATAGGGCTGGAATTTTTAAAAATGTTTTAGTCTCTAACTTCCAAATCAAACCAGAAACCACAGAACTTTTTCTCACCTTTCCTTACTCTATATTTGGATCTCTCTTCTCCTATAGTTTTTCAATATTAGCATGTTAACTCATTTGATCAATCTTACCATAAAAATAAAATATTTCAGAATTATTTTAAAAATACTATGTTATAAATGGTTACTAGCTAAAGACCAATATTTTTGAAGTTCCTTTTGCTTTTGGACTATAGTACAGATGTACAGTTAAAATCTTGTTCAAAAGTTACCTGAATTAATTCCTTTATTGTACACTAGAGGCCTGGTGCATGAAATTCGTGCACAGGGGGGGAGTGTCCCCTCAGCCCAGCCTGCACATTCTCCAATCCAGGAACCCACAGGGGATATCCGACTCCCCAGGGATCGGGCCTAAACCAGCATTTGGACATCCCTCTCACAATCTGGGACTGCTGGCTCCTAACTGCTTACCTGCCTACCTGCCTGATCGCCCCTAACTGTACCCCTGCCAGCCTGGTTACCCCCAACTCCCCCCCTGCCGGCCTGGTCACCCCCAACTGCCCCCCTGCTGGCCTGGTCACCCCACACAGCCTGCTGTTCGATTGCCCATCTGGTTGTTTCGGTCATGATGGCCCCTGACTTTTTATATATTAGGATGTTTGATTAGTGTTTAAGTATGCATCTTGGTTCAATTGAATCTGTTTACATTTAATTTTAGAGTTTAGTTTTTACTATTTGGATTAAATTTTACTTTTTAATATGTAAAGAATTTAGATGTGTCAAAATTATATAAAAAAGATACTCAGAGATTATTCCCAGTTTTACCTAGTCAAGCCCATTTCCACCAATCCCCTATAATATTTTATTAGGTTTGAATTTAACATATTCATGTTTCTTTTTTTCTGGCATAAAATATAACATACCACATGTGTTTTTCAGTTTGCCTTTTTCCATTAAACAGTAAATCGTTGTAATCACTTCATATTAGTTTGTAGAGCACTTTCTCATTCCTTTTAAAAACAAATGCATTTTATTAACTTTTTAATAAGTTTTGAATGTTTACAAATTGGATAGGTGAGAAATTGTGCTCTTTTCCATTCTTAAACAGTAGTAAGAACAGCATGTTACTTCTTGGAGTGACCAGTTTTCTCTCTTCTCAGTGGATTTAACATTCATGAGTCTTAGGTATACCTCTGGATAATTCTTGTTCTTTATCTAATTCAGTCACAATATGACTACATCTGCTTCCCAGCTAAAATAGATAAGGTATTCTTGAAGACAAAAGCTTCCTGATCTCCTGACTAAGAGATAACAATGACAAGCCCCAATCTTTTGTTTTCTAATTCTGTGATCTCTTACATAGATGAAAACAACCAAGCATAATCCATAGCCATTGTATCATTCATTCCATGCTTGTCTATGACAGCAGCTGTGTAGCCCACCACAGCATTTTCTTCATTTGGGGACTTTATTTTCCATAATTTCAGAAATAATTCCAGTATCTCCTTCATCAATGGATGCCATACACTACCAGTGTCCTATCCTTTAATGTTAGCAGAATCTATGCTGCCTTCAAATCTAACCAGGTCAGATAACACATTTCAGATTCTTGTTTCCCTGAGAGAGTTGTCTGTAGCTAGCTCTGGTACCAATTACTGTGCTGAAGAAAGCTCAGGTGAAGAAAAATCCAACTCTAGCTAGTTTCCCCCAGATTTTTCACAGCATAGTAAGTGGATTACAGAATCTTTGGGGCAGCTAAAAAATAGTCGCTAGATTGAGCATTGAAGGTTTCTGTACTCCAAAGCTGGGCTGCTGAGGAAGATGCTGAATTTGAGAAAATCAGGAAGGTGCTTACCGAATCAGAAACTTGCCAAGTTGGCAAGCTGTTCCTCAAATTTTACTGACTACATATGTAGGTCAACGTAGTTCAGATTGCTCCAATGACTGTTTCTTTGGGCATAATTTCTTTCTCTTGTTGAAGTTACTTACTTATCTTTTTCTCCAAAATTTTGTGACTCATGATTTTGCCTTGATCCTTTACCCTGAGGCAGTTAGGTGTTATGCTTTATTTGTTTGTGTTACCACCTTAGAGAAGGGTGAAATAAGCAGATGTAGTTTCCATTTGAGACAATTTTCATAGGGAGCTGGGAGGGCTGAATGTACTATGTGGCAATGTTCCTTCTTGACTAGTCTGAGTGGCCCCAGAATTCCTGATTTGTGGGCACTATCATTCACTCTAAACGAGCCTTCACATGCATTGATCCAATCCATTCTGCTTGGCTGAATTCATCCATTACCAAGTAGTAGGGAGTTGCATTCTATGGGCCAAAGGCGATTCTAGAGTCTGAGGAATACCAAGATCTCTTAAATTCTCACAGTTAGTAAGAATGGTAGAAATTATAATACCTTGACAGGTGCTATGCTTGAAGTATATGCAGAGGGCTTTGAGCACTAGAAAGGCAGTACAGTACATCTAAATTTCTTTCCCACTTCCTGAGATTGTGGCATTCTAAATGGCAATGTACTCTTCTCACTTTATACCTGCCAATCTATATTTCAAAATAAATAGTATTTTAAAAAGAGTTTCATCGCTTTTTTAATTAAGTTTTTCTTCAGATTTTCCTAATACCCTGCACTTCGCCTTCATAGCACTTGACAACATTGCTTTTTAAATAGTTATATGTGGCGTTAGTTGTCTAACTTCTTTTCTCTCCACTAAATTATAACTTCCTAGAAACAGGAATTGTGTCTGTTGGAACAAAACCACATATTCAATGCCAAATATGCAGAGGAGGAGCTTTAGAAATATGGGCCAAGTAGACTATGGTCATTTGTATGAAGAATAATACAATAATTAAAAGTAATAATACAAGAATCAACTCTGTGCTTCACACACTTACAACAGCCTAGTTTTGCCCCACCCTGAGTGTGCTTATTTTGAGTGAGTGAACTTGTTTTAGGTGTTTCACACATAAAACCAAAGCATCTCCACAGAGAAAATGTCACTGGGCTTCTCTGTGAATTTGGCACCAAAATATAAGTTATATTTCCCAGGTGAAAAGTGCAAGAGGAAGGCATCAATTAACTCAGTCTTATTCTCATGCTCATGACTCATCCAAGATGAGAGGACAATTATACCTCTTTTCCACTGCTCCCTCTTCGCCCTACTCACCTGGCTGAAGTGGGAAACAGGAATCTGAGCCCTTTGTTAGCTCTACCAACTCCAAGCAGGTGTATGGACAGCCACACAGAAGAGGGGAGGGGACCACTACTTATCACACATGGCTGTCAGTGCCCAGTACTTCTCATCAAATGAGTTATGCACTTCAGAGTTTTGAGGGAGCAAAAATTTTTGGACCTGTGATCTTGTAAGGCTGTTAAGAAGATAGGAAGTAAAGAGGTCATAGGTAAAGGTAAAATTAAAAAAATAATAATAATAACGGAAATAAGAAAGTATTCAAGAAGTAAACATTGGTCTTCTATTTTGAAGGGTGGTTTTAAATGTTGAAATACTTGTCACAGTGATTTATTTCCTGGTGGTATCCTTCTCAAGGTAAAAGATTCCATTATGTTTTTTTATTTAGATATGACACTGAAAGCATAGACCACATGTCAATTAAGTTAATCAAGAGCAAATTTGTTTTTGCTTTATTTAACCTGGTTTTAATGGCCTGACCGGAGCCATGGGAATACTTAATCTTGATTCAGAGATGGAACTTCAAATCAATTCAGTGCTAGTTATAACTTAAAAACTCATAAACAAATTTTAGACAGAACCTTTGAAGCAGGAATAGTTACAAATGAAAATATAGTATGACTTGAAACTAGCATAAAGCAATTTAAATTGAAATACTGAGGTTTTGCTAATAACCAGAAACTAGTGACATATAAGTCATATCTTTAAAAATTATAAACTATAGGAGTGTCACAACCCCAACACTCAAACTAAAAGTACAAGCACAGGGAGACAGAAAACAATATAGAAATTCTCCTGAGAAAAATAAGCAACTTTGAATGTGTTTTTTTCATTATTGACCCTCTTTGAAGCCAGACTTAAAGTGTATATAGAGAGAAATGAAAAGGTTGGGTGGATATTTTTCCCTAAAAAGACATTTGGAATTTAGAATTGGGTGATTCGCCCTGGCCAGTTGGTTGGAGCATCATCCCATATACCAAAAGGTTGCAGGTTCGATTCCCAGTCAGGGCACATACCCAGGTTGCAGGTTCGATCCCTGGTTGGGATGTTTGCAGGAGGCAGCCTATGAATGTCTCTCTCCCTCCTTCACCCTTTCTCCCTCTCTATAAAAGTCAATGGAAACATGTCCTTGGATGAGGAATTAAGAAAAAATATAAAGGAAAGAGTTGGGTGCCTCCTGTGAGAGTAGAGAAAGTGAGAGTTAAGGGTTTCCTGGTCTAATGCAGACTACAACTCTCAGCACTCAGTTTTTACCCAGGGGAAGCCTGTTGGTGACATCATTGTCAAGTGAGTATAGAAGATGGTTTGAAACATGTGAGTCATGGTTTCTTTAGTTTCAGAATGATAAAAATGCAGAAACCCTTTGAAGGGAGTGGGGAGATATATACTGCAATTAAGAGCAGACTCCTATAGGTGATATAATTAGAATAAGGCTTGGCTGAGTTACTGGGGACTTGTGGAACATTTAAGGATATATGTTATAATTTTACATGTATTTGTTAAAGGATTTTATATTGCAACTCTTTCTGCCTCAGTTTCTACTAACACCCCAGAATGACAGTGACTGGGACAGTACAGTGAATGTTAGACCCTCTTGGTAACATATACAGACTTTTCAAAGGGAAGGAAGGAAAACTTGTTTCCTGTCTCTTGGGTCCCTCAGCAAGATTAAAGATAGGAAAACGGGTCAGAGAGAGAATCAGGAAAGATTCAGGAAAGATTTCTTTGGCCACACATGAAATCCCATCTTTAGGGAGGGTTGTGGGATGTGTGCTAGTTTTCAGTGTTGAGTTTAGTGGGAGGGGCTTCATGAGGACTCCCAAGAGCATGGGGAAATGATTTTATGCAGTGGAGAGACTCAGAGAGCCAGTACCTTGCGCAGACCTAATGGGACTCAGAATCCGGGTGTGATAACCCTGGAGAAACCTTCAAAACTGGAGTTTGCTGCCTTTGGAGGTGGGGCCAAAGAGTGTTCCTGCATTGAGCTCAGCAGCCCCTGCTGGAGCCAGTGCTATATGGAGGTGCTCCCAACACCCGACATGGGCCACATGGAAGGAGCCAGCATGGGCATGTCCAGAGCAGTGCTGCTCAAATTCTCACATTAGCTGCTAGTCTTGGTAAAATGCAGACTCTGATTCAGCAGGTCTGGGAATGGGGCTCCCAGGTGATGTCACTGATGCTGGTCACTAGACCATACTTTAAGGGGCCAAGAGCACTGTCTTATGGGGTCTCCTACAGAGATTAGGGAGATGTTGGGGGAAGAGAGGCATTCCTCCTGTTCATGTCCATGGGCTCCAGTGAGATCACCAGCAGCAGTGGGAGTAGAGGTGCATCCATCTGCCCAGGCCTTGGTGAGAGAGAAGACCTGCAGGGAATCCCCAAAGAATTCTACATCTCCCATGAGAGAAAGGCAGATTTACTCCATTCCCAGGCCCAGAGGGGGAGCCACCAGGCAAGTGAGAACTCTCCCATCTCTCCTCTCTTCCCCAGTCCATCCTCCTTCCATGAACTTCTGGGGCTAGCAAGGAAGACTTATCTTGGGACATTGGGAGAAAGGTGGACAGGTGGTTTATGGACATAGGGAGGGTCCGCATCTATGGTTGGTGGAAGGTGAGTGGCCTAGGCAACTTCTATTGCAGAAAAAAAATATAAAGTAGATTTTAGATATTTATACTATGAGTTCCTCACCTCACATAGTGTAACAGATACTAGTTAGTTGTTTGCCAAATCCCCTTCTCTCCTGATCATAGAGTAGGGCCATTTTCCCAGCTTGTCTTCCAGTTGAGTCAATTTCACATCTGCGTTCTGGCCAATAGGATGTGAGCAGAAGTGACATGAGCCACTTGCAGGCAGGTCATGACTCCCCCATGTTCCACTCTCTTTGTTCCAATCCCTTGCTACTGGCTAAATGAGAAGTCTGTTGGAGACCAAGAGGAGGTTGGAGACATGAGATGGAAGAACCCTTGGTGTCTGGATAACTGTTTGGGGTCAACATGTGCAGGACTATTACTTAAGGGAGCAAATGCAAATACAGATCCATTGTGTTAAGCCATAGATTCTGTAGTTTGTAAAGCAGCCTACCTGAGTAATAAACATAGGTAGAGGTGGACACTTAAGAGAAATCATTTGTCAGAGTAAAACTGGGAAATATAGCAACTTGTAACTTTTTAAAAAATATATTTTATTGATTTTTTACAGAGAGGAAGAGAGAGGGATAGAGAGTTAGAAACATCGATGGGAGAGAAACGTCGATCAGCTGCCTCCTGCACACCTCCTACTGGGGATGTGCCCGCAACCAAGGTACATGCCTTTCACTGGAATCGAACCTGGGACCTTTCAGTGTGCAGGCCAACACTCTATCCACTGAGCCAAACCAGTTAAGGCACAACTTGTAACTTTCATCAGTTGTTTTTTCTTCGAGTCAGTGTGGGCAAACTTTGACTTCTGAATGCTCTGGGAACCAAGTATTCCACCTTTGTAGGTTTTGCCTTTTCATCTGGGGCTAGTAATCATAATGAGATAATGTCATCTCAAATTATCTACTTCCCTACCCTAGACAACCTTTCCTGGTGGAGACCATTGCTATGTGAATTTCTCTTCTTTTAGGGAACTTTCCTTACTTTTTTAAAAATATGGAATTTTATCCTTTTATAACAGCTTTTAAGCCCAGGGGAATGACAACAGTCTTTTAATTGCAAAATTTAATGAAGAACTATTTCTCCTATAATGTACATGTATGCACAATCTATCTAAATAGAAAAGCATCCAAAAGGTTACTGTTGTAATTTAAAAAATATTTTATTTAACAATGTCGATGAACAATAATAGGGACTCTGTTAGGTGGACCTACTCTTTCTGTTGTAACACAAGGACCAGTTTCATTGAATTATGTTTAATAGATCCCCAAAAATAGGCTCAGTAAGAAAACCTCTCTTCAGAATGTGACAGAATTTATACACTTTTCAACCAATTGTTTTAGATCACGGACCTCTAGCTCCTTTGTTTGCTGAAATATTAAGAGATCAAAACCTCAGATTGAATTTGGTTTTATTCCACTTTTCTTTAAAGCTTTGATCTCCCCCTTGGAATTTATCAATAGTTTCATTCTCTTTCATTTTCTTTAGACTTTAGAAACTAAGTGGTGACATCAGGAAAATGTCATCTGGGTAAGCTCACAGCCTTCCTTTGAAGCAGCACATGTTCCCTGGGGCTATAGGAAAAGGCAAGCTAGCAGATATACCAGAATGTCTGTGGATAACTCTATTCAAAGGATAAAAGAGACACACATTCGATGCATTCCTCTTATAAAACAACAATTGAAATGAATGCATAGATTTTTTCACCTTTAATATTTTCTCATGAGAAGACATCAAGATTTTCTTCTGCCATTGTAACATGTTAAACTAAATAAAGCCTGTATTATAGTGTGCTGATGTCAAAGGAAACACAAATGATATTTTAGGTATAGACTTTTTTTTAATCTGAAAAGTGATCTGAGAAATTAGAACAAGTGATAGAGATATATTATAGGCATCTAATAAGACTGACCCTTTGAAAAAGTCATCTTTAAAGTTTTACAAAGCACCCTGGATTTTAGAGAAACTTACTAAAACCATCATAATGGAACATCCCAGGGGTTTGCAGTACTTAGGTAAAGTAAAAAACTACAAAGGTAATTCTTTCCCCTTTGTAACTCAGCATGCTACAACCCTTTGCTATATGGGTATCTTTGTAACTCACATGAGTAGAACATTGTAGTAGAACTTCTTTGTTAAAGTCATTGTTTATGAAAAAGATGTAAAGGAAGTAGTATGGAGGTGGAGAATATAGTTTCAATTTTTTGAAAATAGTGCTGTTTGGGGGGAAATATGAGCATTATAGAGAATTTACCATTGCACAATAAATAGAAATATAATTGCTTTCCTCTTCATTACATGAATTTTTATGTTCAGCTAAAAACAATTTGAAAAATGTAATAAAATTACATGAAACTTTTACTTGGAACACAGTTGGTTTCCCCCCCATCCCAGTTAATTTAGGAATGTTTTTGTGGAAAATTTTCTGATGAAAATTAAAATAAATCCTATTAATTTCTAACTAAAGATACACATATAAAAGTTAGAAAATAAATTAGCCATGCAGAGTAATAACCAGTAGATGAAATGTATCCAATTTTCAAATGTTATTATATAATAACCTCATGACCTTTATTGTGGTATGAGTTGAGTTTGATGTCTGGCTGGAAATTGGCAGCACTAGAATTTTGACAGAAATGTATCCATCCTTTTAAACTATGGAATTCAAAATACATTTTTTTGTCTAAGTTGTTTAATGCTCATATGTGAAGTTCACTTGCAAATCTAAGATTTTAATTGGTTGTTGCTTTTATCAGGTAGATTTATGTAAGCATAATTCTACTAAAGTAGATACCACTATTAAGAAAAGTAATGATATATTTTTCCACCCTAGAAAATACATTTTAAATCATTTTAATCCACTACAAACATTTTGATAGTTTTTAGAGTCCCCTCATAAAGCATTTTTTTAAAAAAGCAATTGGGCAGTGTTTGAACATAGGGTAATAATTCATACTAATTATGTTGCTAAACATAAGGTCTTAGGCCTAATAATATATCATAATTCATACCATATGGTCTAATAGTAATTAAAATACATTAAATATATAGCAAATATACATAATTGTCAAAATCTTGCTTATGTGGAATAACATTCAGTGCTTTATTATTCATAATAGCACCTTTGTTTGTTTTCTTGACAATGTTTTAATCATTAAAGAACGATTCTGAGTGTACCTTTAATACACACACAGACTTGGATTTTATCTCATAGAATCAAGGCTATTAATGCTTTTGACTCTTTGCTGATTTTTCTGTCATGTATGTAGAATGGGTACAATCAGATATTTATAAAGTATTGATTACCACATACTGAAGTCTTACTCCACTGTGGAGAAAACAAACACCTAAACACAAAGACATTACTGACTTAGGAGATCGTGATTTAGAAAATTTTCAAGGGGTTTGCCCTTTAGCTCCATAAGGTCAACAAATGTTAGAGGAGGCAAGTGATTATAGGACAGATTAAATACTTACTATTTCATGATGCTCATGGTACCTCTAGTAAGCGTTTGTCAGGTTCAGCTTATGATGATACAAGCCCCAAACTGTGATCATGTCAATATGAATAGCAAGTGTCCTTTGGATCCTCAGTGCTTGGGACTCCTTACTTCATGTAAGCTTTCCCTACAATAGTCTGCCATCAGTTTCACACAATGTTGTAGCCCCCCAAAGTCATTTAAATTTGAAGTTTTTAAAGATATCCTATATAATAGAGAGGTAATATGCAAATTGACCATCACTCCTACACACAAGATGACTGCCCCCATGTAGTCAAAGGTGGCTGCCGCCTGTGGACACAAGATGGCCGCCACAAGATGGCCGGCAGGGGAGGGCAGTTGTGGGTGATCAGGCGAGCAGGGGAGGGCAGTTGGGTACAACCAGGCCTGCAAGGGAGGCAGTTGGGGGGACCAGGCCTGCAGGGGAGGGCAGTTGGGGGGAACCAGGTCTGTAGGGGAGGGCAGTTAGGGGTGACTGAGCCTGCAGAGGAGGGCAGTTGGGGGCGATCAGGCCTGCAGGGAAGGACAGTTGTGGGGGGAACCCAGGCCTGCAGGGGAGGGCAGTTGGGGGGGACCAGGCCAGCAGAGGAGAGAAGTTAGGGGCAACCAGGCCAGGAGGGGAGGGCAGTTAAGTGTGACTGGGCCAGCAGGGGAGGGTAGTTGGGGGGGAGACCAGGCCTGCAGGGGAGGACAGTTAGGGTGACCAGGCTGGCAGGGGAGGGTAGTTAGGGGCAATCAGGCTGTCAGGGGAGGGGAGTTAGGGGCAACTAGGCTCGCAAGGAAGTTAGGGGTGACTGGGCCAGCAGGGGCGGGCAGTTGGGGGTCACCAGGCCTGCAGGGGAGGGCAGTTGTGGGCGACCAGGCCAGCAGGAGAGGGCAGTTAAGGGTGACTGGGCCAGCAGGGGAGGACAGTTAGGGGCAACCAGGCTGGCAGGGGAGCAGTTAGGCATCGATCAAGCTGGCAGGGGAGTGGTTAGGGGGTGATAAGGCTGGCAGGCAGAAGCGGTTAGGGGCAATCAGGCAGGCAGGCAGGCGAGCAGTTGGGAGCCAGCAGTCCTGGATTGTAAGAGAGATGTCCAACTGCCCGTTTCGGCCTGATCCTACTGGGATTGGGCCAAAATGGGCAGTCAGACATCCCTCGAGGGGTCCCAGATTTTGTGCACCGGGCCTCTAGTATTTCAATATAATCAGTAGAAAACTCAAAATGTTATGGACTTTGGAACCAGAATGATGAGGGTTTACATTCTGACAGCCTGCTCTGAGCTCTGAGCTTCAATTTCAGGATGATGATTCACTGGTGATAATAATGACCATAGAGTCATATGTCAGTATTAGAAATAATATGTGCAAAGCACTCAGAACAGTCATGGCAAGTGCTCAGTGCACATTTGAAACAAGTTTTCACTAGGTGTAATGCCCGAGAAGTTCACAGTTCATTCTGTTCTAATATACTGTGAGTATTGGAAGGGGCATCCAATTCAAACTTGAATTCAACCAAGTCTATTAAGTGCCTACCATGTGCAGTGCATGGCCAAGGGAGCTGTGTATATTAAGGAAAGCTGGCTTCTTCTGTTGCTTAGTGGCCGAGGTTAGGAAGTCAGATGTCAGGGAAATAGAGGAGAAAGAGGCAGGGTGTGGGGCTTGGTTGTTGGCTGGAGGTTGGGAGAATGCCTCCCTGTGATTGTTGAACGGTACAGTAGTTTGCCAGTTAGCCATGTATTAACTATGTCTTTTATTTTGCTGTATTCTGATCCTTTGACATCTGGGCCTTGCTCATCATGGAGGTATTGTCCCTCCCAGGGCTAGCCAAATCCTGGAGGGAGTCAACAACTCCAACCAACCCAGAGCCCACACCTCTTATTGACCTGTCCCACTCCAGGCCACAGCCCTGCCTACGACCAGGTACCAAATAGCCAGGTTTAGTCTCTGCACCCCAGGGCCTGCTGAAATTATTCAGTCCTCCACTTCATGTTTGCATACTCTGCCTCACACATTCCTCCCATGAAACCACAAAAAAAGCTTCAAGAGTGAGAGTTCCTTCACTCCCTCTGCCTCCTGACCAAGCCCTGTGGGATTGGTATTAGCAAACTGTCAGCTCCTGACCTGTTTGTCTATCATTACTCCTAAACAATGAACATGTTATTTCTAAAACAGACATATGCCTGAATAATAATTCTATCTATATACTCATAAAGCTTTATGTGAAAAAAAAAACACACAAAAACTCCTAGAGCCTGAAGCTTGCAAAAATGTTGTGAGAAAAACATCAGAAGGGAGCTAGATTAATGAGATTACTTAATTGCCCCTACGGCTCTGATCAGGAATCAGAAGCATTCCTTGTGAAAGATAACAAGAAGATAACAACCACAGCAAATAAATAAAACCACAGAAGAACAAAGTTGTACCGTTTTATTGGCACAGTAACTTTTCAAAGGCTGGTATGAAGAGAGAGTCCGAGTAGCCAGACATGATGGTCTGATGCCACCGCTCGGAACTCCTCGACAGCCCCCAGAAGCACATCAACAAACAGGCAGTTGCAGTACAGGAGGGCTGAGGATATACAGCAGGTGAGCCATGCAGAGGCGCTTGGAGAGGACAATTGACTTGTGATGCAGCATTGCTGCTGGAACCAGTAAATCTCAGCGTGCTGACTTGCACTGTGCAGACCTTTAAATGGGTATGGCCCTTTCATCCCAACAGCTATGAATGTGAAACCATATCTGCAGACTGACAAAAAATTTCCTGTAACCTACGCTGAAGTCAGGAGATGAGATTTAACTGAAGAGCTCACAATCCACATATCCAGAAATACAGGGCACAGGAAGGAACTGCCTCCTAATCAATGAATGAAATATAAAACATGGGACTTGGTCCATATAGATATGCAGGGCAAAGCTAACACAACAGCAGAGTCCCCAGATTCTTAGATACTTTAGGTAAAAAAATGGTATGCAAAAGAAAAAAAAATCTAGAAATAATCTTTAAAAATCTGTATTTTGAAGAAAGGGAGCACCACCAATTACATTAAGTTGTAAAACACAGTAAGAAACATGTAAATAATTTTCAGGTTGGTAATTCTGATAAAACAAACGCCTACAAAGAAATAAAAACACATGTCTGGTAGAGTATATTGTATTAAAACGACTGGAGTACAAGAAACATGTGGTCAGACTATATAGGAACAAGTGTATAGTGTGCATGGATCCCTCCTCTCCTCCACCCCTCTTTCCTCTCTCACCTCATCCATACCTTTTTATGGCCTTTCACTTGCTACATGGAGGTAGCATGGCCCTATCACCATGGAGCCTGGAAATCAGAGTGTATCCCCAGGGAATGGGTAAGAAAACACACACACACACACACACACACACACACACACACACACACGGAATCTCAGGTATTTAACTTCTGTGTCCTGTGCTTTTCTGTGTAAATGCGTGGAGAGAGCACCCAGCATGTATCAGAGGCAGCCTTCTGTGTATGCCGCCTGGAATCACTGGGCAGTTTTATGCTGTGGGTTGGATCACATCACATGGTAGTGTCCCAGAACTGGGAAGGCAGCTTGCTACAGGGGGCCCCTGCAGGCTTCTTCAGGAGCGTGGGCTTCTTGCATGGAGGTGGGGGCGGTGCTCTGGGCTCAGAGTGTTGCAGAATCTGCTGCCAGTCTTCTCCTTCCTCGCAGAGCTTTCGCCTCCAGTCCAGGAGTTCCTGCAGGGCCACACTTTCATTCTCTGAGAGCCTCAGCTGATGGATTACCTGTGGGGAAAATAGGGGGGAAGAGTAACACCAAATATATATTGAGAATGAGCGAGATGTATAATAGCAACACCTGGTTGCCACGGGACTGGACCAGGGTCAAAAGAGGCATCATTCATTCCCTATGAACCCCCAGCACTCAGCAAATGACACCCAACTGGGTTGGCTGTGAGCTGCTGAATTAAGAAGAGTGGGGGGGAAAAATCAGTGGAACACTTAGGATAGGTGCACTGGTTAACATGTGATATCCTTCCGGTGGGAGAAGAAAGACTTAACTGTCTGTTTGCCTTCTATTATTACATACACTAGAGGCTCGGGGCATGACATTTGTGCACTGGGGGGTGGGGGTGTGGTCCCTCAGCCCTGTCTGCACCCTCTCACAGTCCAGAACACCTCGGGGGATGTCCGCCTGCTGGCTTAGGCCTGCTCCCCACCGTCAGGTGGACATCCCCCATTAGATGGACACCTCCCAAAGGGTTCTTAGCACTGCTGTGGAGGTGGGAGAGGCTCCCACCACTGCTGCGCTCGCCAGCCATTAGCCTTGCTTCTGGCTGAGTGGTGCTCCTCCCGTAGTAGAGCAGTGACCACCAGGGGGCAGCTCCTGCATTGAGCATCTGCCCTGTGGTGGTCAGTGTGCGTCGTAGTGACCAGTTGTACCGCCTTTCAGTTGATTTGCATATTAGCCTTTTATTATATAGGACTAGAGGCCCAGTGCACAAAATTTGTGCGCTGGGAGGGTGTCCCTCAACCCAGACTGTACCCACCCACTCCATTCTGGGACCCCTGTGGGATTGGGCCTAAGCTGGCAGTCAGACATCCCTCTCACAATCCGGGACTGCTGGCTCCTAACCACTCGCCTGCCTGATTGCCCCTAACTGCTTCTTCCTGCCAGCCTGATCACCCTCTAACCACTCCCCTGCTGGGTCTGATTAATACCTAACTGATCCCCTGAAAGCCCCATCACCCCCAACTGCCCTCCCCTGCTGGCCTGATCTTGCCCCCAACTGTCCTCCCCTGCTAGCTTGATCTCACCTCCAATTGCCCTCCCCTGCAAGCCTGGTCCCCACCAACTGCCCTCCCCTGCCGGCCTGATGGCCCTCAACTGCTCTCCCCTGCAGGCCTGGTTCCCCCCACAACTGCCCTCTCCTGCCAGCCTGATCTCACCCCCAACTGTCCTTCCCTGCCAGCTTGATCGCCCCTAACTGCCTCTGCCTGCCTGATCCCCCCCAACTGCCCTCCTCTGCTGGCCAATTTGGTTCTGATTGGTCGATTTCTATGCCAGTCAGCATCAAAAGCTCCGCCTCCTAGGCAGCCATTGGATCCTCACAGTTGACCCAATTTGGTTCTGATTGGTCAGTTTCTATGCCTGTCAACATCAAAAGCTCCACCTCCTAGGCTGCCATTGGATCATCACAGTTGACCCAATTTGGTTCTGATTGGTCAGTTTCTATGCCAGTCAGCATCAAAAGCTCTACCTCCTAGGCAGCCATTGGTTCCTCACACTTCACCCAGATTTGGTTCTGATTGGTCAATTTCTATGCCAGTCAGCATCTCTGGGCCTATCAACAGGGCCTGATCAGAAGGGCAATGCTGATCAGCAGCCCCCGTGGAGGCCTGGAAAGAAATGGAGGTGCGGCTGCTGGCCAGGCCCAGAGAGAAAGCGAGAGGGAAGTGCTGATCAACAGCTGATACAGAGGCTATAGATCAGATCCTGCTTCTCTCTTCAGGCCTCTCTGGGCTTGATTCACAGCCCCTTCAGCAGTCAGTGCTGGGTTACCATGCCATGCTCGGTCGCCACGGCAACCCAGGGCTGACTGCAGAACTGACTTCTGATTGGTCAGAGCCTCCAGTCGTGCTGGACCCAGGGTTTTTATATATTAGGATTCTTATAACACCTTGTACTTTCTCTTCATTTAATGTATTACAATTATAATTGTCTGATGTTCTTGGATTTCTCCAGGTTCACCTCATTCTAGAATCCACTCAGTCTATGCACAGTTATTAGTATCTTTTAAGGTAATGTGACACCTCATACTCAAGAGGGCCCATTCATGGTCTATGTTAAGAGAGGATGACACTAATGTAGAAACTGGTTCCAAGAGTTAGGTGTGGCGAGGGACAGCCACTAAAATATCAAACGAGCTCAGTGGAGGCATGTAGTTGTGCTTGAGAACATCTGCAACCCCACTGGTGCGTCATGCAGGTGCTATTTTGTGGCAGTGAATCCAAGCTGTGATTTAAACTACCTGCTGTGTGCTCTCTCAGACCTTGAGATCACAGAGATGGAAATTTTAGGGGCCTTTGCAGAAGAGCATCAAAACGTGCAATTGTGTCAGCTATTTCCTCTCGTTTTCTTCGGGCATCTGAAGAGAGACACCCTGGAGGCGGAGCTTGCCCCTGAGCTGGGTCACTTCAGGACAACTGCACTACATGGATTGCCACGGGCTCCCCTTTCTGCCAGCAGCCAGTAATCCGTAACAGCTAGATATTGCAGAAACCGTTTTTTGGTTTATGTTTTTTATGTTTGTTTTGTTTTTCCTATCAATTCTAAAGTGAGTATGCTGGTTTAAAAGAATGAGATTCTAGTCATAAACAATACATGTGAATGGGAACATTGGGAGCATTAAGAGGAAATGAGATGGCTCATCCCACCTCCAACTGGCTACTTTGTGCCAGTGCCACTTCCATCCTCTTCATCAAGACAAAAGAGAATACAACAAAGCAGGACACAGGTGGTTTTCTCCCCTGTGACAACAGGCACTTAAAAGAAGCACAGGCAGTCCTTGTTCCAGGACAATTCTAAAACCAACTCCTCCGCCTGGCCACCCGAGCCTATTGTTTGCCCAGGAAGAAGATTTTAAAGCTCAGAATCAAGTTGATGGGCAGAACATTGAGACACGGTGTTAAAACACAGAAACCAAGAGGTCAAACCCATATCTAGTGTGCATAACTAGATTTCGGGAGCTGGTTTTTAGCAAAAGGAGTTCCCCCAAATTGACTTTAAAAACAACCAGAAAACTGAAAACAACAACAACAAAAAACCTCCTAAGTGTGGAAGACAGGACTGTGATTGTCCAGGTCCTGAAGCACCCTCCAGGCATCAACAGAAAGTGAGGTGCTAAAGCAGCATGCCCCACTTTAAAGGGTATTTTTCTCTAGCGTCCAGGACTGCACCAGAATGACGGGGAAAGAAGACATTCTCCTGCTGGGAAGACTCTCATGAAAGCCAGATTGCCTTTGCTGTCAGGGAAGTGAGCCAAGGAAGGGGGCCAGAGGGTGTGCATAAAAACCATTTACTTAATAACACCTTAAAGTGCTAAATATGTGCCAGGTACTCTTCTAAGCACCTTATAAGTGGTAACTCATGCAGTCCTCCTAAGGACTCTACAAAGCATTTTGTGATGAAGAAATTGAGGCACAGAGTGGTTAAGTAATTTTTCTAAAGTCACTTGGAAAATTATGGGACCAGGCAGGCTGGCTCCAGAATCTGCCTTCTTAATTATTACTCTACAGTGATTGTCACTTACTTAACAACTGTTATCCAGCATGCTAAAGACCAGAGTCTCTATATCACCTTCCTCTTCTTGTCTTTTTCTAAATGGCATTTGAGTAAAATCTGTATGTTTCCTCCATTAATGTATTCTAGTGCCTCTATTTTTCCATTAGTGTATTCTGTGTTGATTACATTTAGCTTTAGTCTCATTCACTGTATGAATAATGAATATACTGTGTATATATATATATACTGAGTGGCCAGATTATTATGACCTCTGAACACATAATAATCTGGCCACTCAGTGAGTGTATGTGTGTGTGTATGTGTGTGTGTGTGTGTGTGTGTGTGTGTGTGTATATATATATATATATATATATATATATATATCCCGGTGCATGAATTTGTGTGTCCAGCCAGCCTGGCCAGGGGGAGGGGACATGGGTGGTTGGCCAGCCTGCCTGCTGGTCGAACTCCTCGTGGAGGGGACAATTTGCATATTAGCCTTTTATTATATAGGACTTTTATTATATAGGATATACACTGAGTGGCAAGATTATTATGTGTTCAGAGATCATAATAATCTGGCCACTCAGTATATATATATATTCCTTGGCACACTTTCCTTATATAACAGCCATATCTGAAAAATGTTATTACTGGATTAATTTTATGAGAGAATATTTAATTGATGGAAGGGTACCTATACCATCTCAGTTTATTATTTTCCCCAAATTTCCTTGAAAACCATTTTTTTTCAGTAATAGAACTTTATATTAACCTACAGTATTAAGAAAAAAAACAAGGAACTTATTCTTCTGCATAGAATATTGTATGTCATGGCAGGTTTTCACCCCCATTGTAAAATGATAAAAAAGAAATTAATTACAAAAATTATGTTTTTAAAATATCACAAAGCTCTCGCAAAACTGAGAACTAGAGAAACCACAGTTCTGGATAGAGAGAATCTTTCTGAGTAAACAATTACTAGCTTCTTTTTTGTTTCTTTCAGGGACATTTGCCAATTATGTTCTTCTGAGGTCTAAAGAGTCCATTACAAAAGAAAGAGAATATATATATAATATTTTGCAGGTGCATGGAACTAGAGAGACAAATTAAAACTTGAGAATCCTCAAATGCATGGGCATTTTCTCAAAGGGTCATTTGTTAAGTTCTTCAAATGTATGAGAAAGTGGTGCCTTGGGCCAAAAGCTTATAAGAAGTAGAGTTGCCGAAATTGGTTTGGCTCAGTGGGTAGAGCATCGGCCTGCGGACTGGAAGGTCCCAGGTTCAATTCTGGTCAAGGGCATGTACCTTGGTTGCGGGCACATCCCCAGTAGGGGTTGTGCAAGAGGCAGCTGATAGATGTTTCTCTATCATCGATGTTTCTAACTCTCTATCCCTCTCTCTTCCTCTCTGTAAAAAATCAATAAAAAAAATATATTTAAAAAAAAAAAAGAAGTAGAGTGAAATGTCTTACAATGATAGAAATGCTTTCAGAAGCAGAAATTTAACAGGGAGATGATAGCCTCAAGCGCCTGACTAGTCGCATCTTAATGACTTTCGGGCTTTAAGACTGAGTGGGGCACATGGTTGGAGACTTGGGCTGTCAAATACAGAGCTAGAGCTACTGTAATGTTTCAGTGCTAAGGAACCTGTTAAGTTCTCTGTTTAAGCACAGGAAGGTGCAAGCTGAGGATCAGAGGAGAACCAGAGGTAGAATGGTTCTCCAACACAACTAAATTTGTGATTGGATTGATGTGATCACCCTTGCCTTTTCTTCCTAACAAAGGATGGTGATAAACTTTTGTGTAGAAAACATCTATGGAATCTATAATTTATTTACACACAATGCTTACCATGCAATCAGAAATTACTATACATGTGAAGAGATAAGGAAATTTACTAAAATTCAAAAGATAAAACAGATTCACAAATGATCCAGATTTAGAGTTAGCAGGTAAAGACTAAAATGCCTATGATTAAATATTTAAGAGAACTGAGGGAAAAAGGCAAATGTAAGGAATAGCAGAATGAACATAAGCATAAAAGCGTATCTGAAGTAGATGAGATACAAAGAATGTGGCCAAGCTATTGTCAGAGATATTTCTAAAGCTCGTTAATAGCATCAATGCACATTTTAATCAGCTCAGTAAACCACACAAAAGATGAACACACACAGCATCACCAACAATAAGAAAATACAAAGCATATCATATTAAAAATGCCTAAGACCAAAGACAAAAGAAGGAGTAAACTTTAAAAATCCAGATTAAAAGACACATTATTTTCAAAGAAATGACAATGAGAGTGAAAGCTGATTGCTAAATACTAGTAGTAACATTGGACAACAGAAAACAACAAATCAGAGGTTAAAGTACTAAAAGGAAGTAATTCAACCTAAAATTCTGCTCTCAAAAATGAAAATGAAATAAAAAATGTTTTGGAGAAACAAAGATGAGGTAACTTGGCAACAACAGTCTTATGCATGTGTGTGTTGTTTTGAAGGTAAGAAAAATGATACCACATGGAAAAAAAATGGAAATTTTAGAGAGAAGGAAGAACAGTGGGATTAAATGCATGGGTGAATATAAATTATATGTTTTCAAGGTCTTCTGGACTTAAAATTATATGTAAAACAAGAATGGATGCCACCAATAACTACAAAAGCCAGGAGGGGTTACATGGAGTAGAGGCTCTAAAGTTCTAGCAGTATTAGGAAAATGGTACAAGTAATAAAATCTGTTAAAATGCAATAAGTAAGGTGCATGTTTTATTGTCTGGTGAAACTACAACAAAAATAGTAAGAACATATAATAAATAAGTGAAATAAATATTCAATTAATCTAAAAGAAAGGTACAAAAAGAATAAAAATTGGAATCAACTCCTAACAAAACAGAAAAGCATAAAAACTAGACAAACAGAATCTAGATCTCCACCCAGTAGTTGGCATTGCTCTTCTGTGGCCTGATGGCATGTGCTGGCTTTATCTTCATACTACTGTGAACATACAACTGTCCTCATACCAAGCAAGCACAAAATATACCCATTTTATATTACTACTCAATCCTAGACTCTTGCCAGTAGGTTTGCATAGTGATCAAAAACATGTACTAGGTGTGACCCTCTACGAACACCTTCACGATAGGAACAGATTTGCAGATTGAGTCACTCCATAGAGGCTACCCCAATCTGCTGAGCGTGACTGCTGATCTGAACTAGGCTTGGTGGGAGAGATTGTGACATACAATGTTCCAAGTCCCCTGAGTCATTGCTTCACTAAAATAAAAGAAATGCTCTCTAACCTTTCAAAGCTTCTCAGTATTTATTTTAAAAATCTGAATTCCCAAGTATATTATAAAAGGTGAAACTTGTACATACACACCATGAGAAAGCACTTTCTTAACGAAGATATTGATGTCTTGAATAATGTAGTGAGCACAGAAGAATGCCATCTTTGAGTCAATGACAAAGAGCTCTCTAGGCTTCCCTGAGAAACACAAATTTGACTGATGTTTGCAATAATCAAGTAGTGCTCAGAATAAACCCTTTTATTGAGAGAGCCCATGGAACTTTATTTTCTATTATGGAGATTAATAGGTATTGAGTAAAATTTAATAGGTATATAAAGATAGTTGCCAGAAAGGCATAAAAGAGATGCTAAAATATTAACATTATTGATCTTCAATTACAAAAACAAAATAGAATCTTCATAGATTATTTTTAAATGAAAGTTAAAATTCTATGTAAGAATATCTGATAGGTCATTACTATCAACACTGAAGTTCAGAGGGCATTTTGAAATCATGATCTATGAGACAATAGACAGAAGATCAGAAGATGAGGACAGTGTCCTTTGACTAAAGGTGTTTAATCTTCCTTGGTTAGATTCACTAAATTTATTAGATTGTGAGGTATAAGAATGATAGTTGTCACAGTTAAGAGCTTTCATATTTTAAAATATCAAATATAGCTATGAATATTACCTAAGTGGTGGTCAAGGAATATATAAGCAACAAAAAGTATTTATATTATTCAGCACTGTAAAACATCTAAATCGTGTTTCTCTGTTCTTTAAACCTGTTGCTAATAACAAACACCCTCACAGCCTCCCTTACTATTATTTGATATTTCATAAAAATGTTATCATTGAAAAGGCAATAATGATTTTTAACAATAATTTTAGTATTGATATTGAAAAGGAAGCACTTACTTTCTGAAAGAGAAGAAATAACTCTGGGGTTAGGGATGCTGCCGGCAATGTGGGCTCAGAATCAGCTGGCTTCCCTCAGGTCTCATTTACGTGGATTTGTTTGTAGGATAAGGATACCGTATTGGTGTATTTTAACTTAAATCTTGTTTTCTACTGTTTTAAAAGATACATTTCCACCACACTTATTTATTTTCTGGCATGTTTTATATAATAGTGTTTGTACACAAAACCACCTTTCAGAACCAGAAGGCAAGTGTTATAACTAAGAAATAAAGTATTCCACACATCTGAACCTTTGGGTATGAGATGCCCTGCTATTAAAGGAACTTTTTTTTAATTGATTAAGGTATTACATATGTGTCCTTATCTCCCTATTGCCCCCCAACCCTCCCACTCATGCCCTCACCGCCCCCACCCCTGTTGTCTGTGTCCATTGGTTAGGCTTATATGCATGCATACAAGTCCTTTGGTTGATCTCTCCCCCTTACCCTCCCCCTCCCCTACCTTCCCTCTGAGGTTTGACAGTTGGAAAGATGCTTCTCTAAAGGCAACTCACACAAGTGTCTTAATGTGCTGCCCATGGCATAGAGATGGAGAAAAAAAGAGGGAGTGTTTTGTTTTTTGTTTTTAACCTTTCTTATTTTTCTTTATATCATTTACCTGGGCAAGCAAACACTATGGTTGAAGGTCTGTAGAGACTTCATAGAGGTGGCAACTTTTTTTTTTTTTTAATTTCAGAGAGAGAGAGAGAGAGAGAGAGAGAGAGAGAGAGAGAGAGATGCTCTGACTGGAAATCGAACCCACCACCTTTGGTGCATGGGACGACATACCAACCAACAGAGCCACACCAACGAGGGCAGAGAGGTGATAACTTTTGAACTAAATTTTGAAAAATGAGATGGTCAATCAGATGGAAATGGGCGAAAACAGGCAGGGAGAGGTATTTCTACAAGACTTGATATAGACATTGGACTTCATTCTTTAACAGGAAATTACAATCCTATGAAGATGTTGAGGCTGGTTGAACAGACACAGTATATTTGACAACCTGGACTTCTGAGTCAGAGGACCTGGACTGGAATCCTAAATTTGCCACCTAATAGTTGTGTAACCTTGCAGAAGTCTATCAGCTTCCACATCTGTAAACTGGGATCACAATAATAAAATCTACCTCAAAAGGACAAAAGGAAGAGTAATTGTTACATGAGCTACTTAAAAGTGACAGCTCTATAAAATGTGGGTTATTATGACTTTGTCATTGTTAGCTATTTGACTTGGGAAAATCTCTAAACATTCTGAATTACAGTTATCCTAATGACTCAATCAGACACTATTAAATGTAACCACCTCTCACAATTTAGGTTTCTATATAAATATAACATAGTCTCGCCCAGCTGGTGTGGTTCAGTGGTTGAGTGTTGACTCCATGAACCAGGAGATTGTGGTTTGATTCCCAGTCAGGGTACATGCCTGGGTTGTGGGCTCGATCCCTAGTAGGGGGCTAGCAGGAGGCAGCAGATCAATGATTCTCTCTCATCATTGATATTTCTATCCCTATCCCTTCCTCTCTCTGAAATCAATAAAACATATTTAATAAATATAACATATTTATATTGACATGTTATTAACATGAAGCTCTCAAAAAACTGAGCAATACGTTGGATTTATAACCTAACTATGATTTATATTTGATTTTAAACTAAAGAAAGTTATTCAGGAAAAAAATGATGAAAGGTCTAGAGGTTTTTGAATTTTAGGAGAAAAGTTAAAAGGGTATACACAGATTTTAGTGACTAATTTAAGTAACTGTTAAATTTTTTTTGAAATTTGGGTTTGATATATATTTTCAGGGGTCCTTAAGTTCTTGGAACAATCTAAGATTTTTGCATTTTGATTTTAATAATATTTTTTTTAAAATTATGTAATTGTACTTTAAATCATTTGAATTCCTATTTTTTAAGCTGGCAGTCAGTGAGATTTAATTTTCTGAATTGCTATTTTATTTACAAGCAGATTGACACGAGTAATATTATTTGCATTCTTGCAGGTTAAGAAGAAAAAGTGATATATTTAATATGCAAGTAAGCATTCTTTTCCAAGAAAAAGCTAAATGATCTGACAGTGTAGGTTGCACATCAATTCAAATAGAAAAAAAGGTGACAGAGACTTGGGTAAAACCAACTGCACAAGATGGTAAAAGTGTCCCGAAGTTCATGGAAACTGTGTCAGTATCATTTTCATATTTCAACAGTAATTTCACATCAGCTAAACAGAATCATACGTAATATAAAATGTAGAAAATTTTATTTTTTTTTTGCTTTTGTAGGTTTCTGTTCTACTGAATTTTTAAATTTGCCTTGGTTTTTACAGCTCTAATGAGAGCTAAAAGAATAAAGAGATTTTATGTAACATCTTAATTAACATTACAATAAAGTAATTTAAGAAATGTTAAGAATCAAGGACAATCTTTTTTAATTAAAAAGGATCATATATATTATCAAAGTGAGAAAAATGCTAATCAATGTGAGCAGAATTCCCTGTGAGTAGAATTAGTTACTATTTGATAAGACTATGGGTGTCCTAGAGTCCAAAATGAGTAAATCAATCTCTACCCAGCACAATGCATCCAGTTCACTTACATAGAGGGTTTAAAAGGAATTAACGTGTGAATGCCTGAATACTAGTACATGTTTGAGAGAAGGAACAGATGTTACCACAATACAGGCATACCTCATTTTATTGCCCACCCCTGATACTGTGTCTTTTACAAATTGAATGTTTGTAGCAATCCTGCATCAAGAGGACAATTTTTCTATAGCCTCAAATTATGGTAAGTACTTTTCAGCAATAAAGTATTTTTGAACTAAGGTATGTACATTTTTTTAGACATAATGTAATCATACTCTTAATAGACTACAGAATACTATAAACATAACTTATAAGCATTGGGAAACCAAAAAATTTGTATAACTTGCTTTATTGCCATATTTTAATGATTACTGTATTTGCTTTGTTGTGATAATCTAAAAACAAACCCACAATATCTCTGAGGTATGCCTCTATATTAGACTTGTGGTTTCATTTTTTTTAAACTTAGGAGCAATGGGACACCTCACCTCCATCAAGATCAAGGAAGGGGAAGGAAGAGAGTGCCTTGAAGTAACACCAGACTGACCTTGGACAAATCTCATATTTGAGGTAAAGTTTATATCTCGCCTTTCAAACAATATAAAGCCCTAGAAACTTATTAAAAAGGCTCTGCAGCTCTGAAATCCCATAGGGTGTGTGTATGTGGGTGTGATCCAGACTTGCCTTAGATGGGTTTGAATGACTAATGAGTGGGATCACTGAAGGGAGTGGAGCAGCTACCATGGACTTCATGGTGGCCAAAGAATGCCATGCCTTAAGCAATCAAATAAGCTTATTGTATGCTATGGTGTGAATGTTTGAATCCCCCAAATTCACATGTTGGAATCCTAAAGTCTAATGTGTTGATATTTGGAACTGAGGCTTCTTGGAGGTGATTAGGTCATGAGGGTGTAGCACTCATGAGTAGGATTAGTGCCCTTATAAAAGAGATTGCACAGAGCCCCCTTGTCCCTTCTGCCACCTGAGGACAGAGTAATAACTCTGCTACCTGTAAGATAGCCTTTCCCTGGCCATGCTGGATCTCTGATCTCAGACTTCCAGCCTCCAGAACTGTGAGGAATACATTTCTATGGTCTACAAGCCACCCAGTCTGAGGTGTTTTGTTATAGCAACCCGAAAGGACTAAGGCATCTTATGCCCCAAAATTATTATTTTTGGATAGCATGGGTAAAAAATGGTACTATTCTATAACAGGCACAAAACCCAGGCTTCCAGAAAATGGCACAGGCTGTCAACTTAAAATTCTTTGAAAATAAAATATTTTGATAGAGAATTTAATAATATATTATACATTGCTCTGTGATTTTTATTTTTAATTTGACATTTAAAAGAGATCTGAAAGCTGCAGGGTTTGTGATTCAGTATGAGAAAGCACCGAGTCACAGTTTACAGGGAGCTGGGACAACCTGACACCTCAAAGAAATTGACAAAGGGACCCACTCCACAGAGGCCAGAGAGTATTATTCATGCCACCCCCATGTGGGCTGCATGTAAGGGGGGGTCATATAATGAATATTAGTGTTTAATTTACACCCCATTAGTTTCTACCACCTGAAATGGGGCTTTTGTTGTAGCTGTAACTGCACATTTTCCTTTCTATTCTTAAGGATGGATTACAAAAGGGAGCTAAACCATCGACCTTCAATAAATAGGTATGCCTCTTAACACCCCATTACAAGCTCCCAGCACATGTGAACAGACACAGAAACGATCTGGGCCCAAAGTCACTTCGCTATGGGCTAGAATACTCATCCTCAAATAAAATCCCTGACTTTCAGCAGGTTTTTAACAAGAATATTCTTTCATTGAAACAGTAATCCTTAGAAATAGTGCTACTTAACGCACTGATTGCTACCTCAACAACTCAGTATGGGGGTTAAAACAATGCTTTTATTTTGTTATTGAGAACATCTTGTTGATTTAATATTTAGCAGTTCAAGATGTGAATGTAGTTTCCATTTTTCCACCTGGATTTGTGAAGTATTTGTGTCTTCTAATGTCCAGGAGATATCAATTAGATATGAAGAGTTTGGTAAAGAGTTTGGTAAAAACTGAGTTCATGCAAATTTTATATCTAAGGTGGGACATTTATAATGACTTCACTTACTTCCAGAGGTTAAAAACCACTAAATCTCTCACAACCTAGAGGAACACACAATATAATTTGAAGGCTTAATGAAGTTTATTACTTATACATCTATTTACTAAAGGTATTCTATTGTCATTAATAGAGTTTTATGAGATGACCTAATTAAAAAGGAGATATAAATTTTCTTCACTTTCTGTGGATATGCATTTCTATGAATAATATTAATAAATGAAAATTAATAACTTGCTGCTGATTTTACCTTAAGTCTTTCCCTTCTAGGACAAAAATAGCCTT
Organism: Eptesicus fuscus; assembly: GCF_027574615.1. Classification (NCBI taxonomy): domain Eukaryota; kingdom Metazoa; phylum Chordata; class Mammalia; order Chiroptera; family Vespertilionidae; genus Eptesicus; species Eptesicus fuscus. Next base: position 72,503,950 of record NC_072480.1, on the reverse strand, counting down.
TGTTAAATAATTCATATGTAAAATCATGTTGCTGTTCATTTGTCACAGAATTGATTTTTCTATTGACTATTCACCCAGAGGTGAAAAGAGGCATTTACTGACATTTATGGAAATTAAAAGAAGGAAGCGTCTTGACTGAATTGTGAATATTAGTGTTTCAAATGCAAATCCCATTTCCACTTCATGCTAACAAGATGTTGGAAGAAAAATGTTAAAAAACGAAACTCGAAAATCACAGTTTGTAAAACTAAAGTTTATCCAAGTACATCCTAAAATGTGGCATAAAATAAAATGTGATTCAAAAAAGTCTTTGATTAAATGGTTGTATATTTCTATACTTCTAAAAAAAAAACACCAAGAAAAAAATTGAAAGTGAAAATGATACCGTTATAATTAATTAGTTATTAATAACAGGAAACGAGCAAAGGGAAGGCCAACACCAGCAGAGAGAACCACATAGGTAAGATAGACGCATGTCCAGTTGGGGTGACATAAGGAAGATACTTGCCTATCAATCAAACCTAGGGACAGAAATGGTTGGCCAGATGGGCATGAAGATTTGGGATACATAATCCCCTGGACAAAGGAGCTCGCTCTCTTGTGCTTTGGGTACTCTTGGGACTCTTATTTCATGGGGCACACTCTCCTGATTCTCTTGCATTTACCCAAATGGCCCACAGCCATGTGGACCTTACAAGCAATGGACTAACAGACTGCAGCAGGGAAATACAAGCTAAACTAGCTTAATGCTGAACTGGACCCAGCTCCAACATGGAAAGGAAACTCTGGACACTGGCTCTGATTTGAGCTCTACTGAAACCCCAGCTACCCTTCTATGACTGGACTAAGAGAAATGGGACTTTGGAAAACCAGGATTGTAATTCCACAGAATTAAAGCTTTTTACCATATTTCATCCTCCCATGGGGGCCTCCAGAAATGCTTATTCCGGTGCCCTAAGAAACTCACTCCCACTAGCTACAAGGGGAGATGAAGCATCTTTCCCTCCGGTAACAAAAACAGCATCTCTGGTTTAGGTGAAAAATAGTTGACCCTTCCAAATTTAGAAATAGGCATTTATACAGCAGCCCAATTAAGTTCATTCTCACTCTTTTGTTTCCTTTTGTTTCCTAAGGGTTGAACAAAGGGGGAAAATATCCCGTAAAAGGCGTGTCATAAATTCTACTGGGAACAAGAGTAGCTATATCTGAACAACCAGCAGTGAGGATGGGAAGACAATATTTTAATTTTTTACCTTATCTGTACACTTTGATTTATTTTAAAAATTAACTGCTGTTCTTTACTATTTTAAGACGTAATATTACATTGGAACAGATTTAGTATAATTTAAATGGACATTTATTTGCATTTTGCAGCTGATTTTAAGTTCATAGCTGTGAATAAAAATGGACTCTGATGAGTGAATGCATGTTTCTATTAATGGAAAGTTATAAAATAGAAATTTAAAATTGTACTGCACATCATGTGATATAATTAATTTGTGACATTTTAGGATATGGATTTTGTATGAGCTCTGGTTGTCTACCTCAGTTCATTTAAAAAACATGGCAATATAAGTGACTAGTAGATTATAGAAAGTACTTATAACATATATTTAGAGTATGCTTATAGTAATGACATATTATAGTAATGGGGTTCAAATCGAGGAACTATATGGAAAAACATAAATCTATTATATTGGAAACAGAAAGTATGAGTATTGTAATTCCTTTGAAAATATTTTTCTTGGGATATAGGACTCACTTAAAATACCAGAAGGTATTATTGAGGAAAATTAATCTACTAAATTTTATCTCTCCAAAGAATAAATCTGTTGATATAATTTGCTTATTCAAAAATCTTCAATACTGTTGACTTGCACTAGTCTAAACAATCAAATCCACACACCTTAGCATGTTACATAAAGTCCTATATTTCTGCCCACAATAATTATCCCAGCTTCATCATCATCCATTCTCACATAAACTCCATGTGTCAGTATAATCCGTTGTACCCAGAACATATCTATAATTATATTTATCTTCTCTACCATGGTTTCAGTCCAGATGCCTAAACACAGAATCCTCTGAAGTTTCCAAGGCCCAGCTCTAAAAGTCATTTCATGATATTGTTTTGTATTTTGAATCATTTTCACATGTTATCATTCTAATAGATTTTTATAACCATGTGAAATAAGCAGGTTAATTTTTATTAAACATTTCATAGACACTTAAATTCATCTTTTTTAAAAAATGTTTTTCTATTTTTTGTAGATGTTTCTGATGCTTTTTGTTCATATTTGTTGTATACATAGCCTTTTTTTAGCAGTAAATCATGTTTTATTATTTGAATCATATATATATATATATATATACACATATATTTTATTTTATTGTTTAAAGTATTACAAATAGTAGTACATATGTCTCCTTTTTTTTGCCATTTACCTTCCCTCAGCCTCCCTTACTGATTTCAGAGAGAGGACGGTAGAGGGAGAGAGAGACAGAAACATCAATGATGAGAGAGAATCATCAATCTGCAGTCTCCTACATGACCCCTACTGGAAATTGAGCCTGCAACCTGGGCATGTGTCCTGACCTGGAATCAAACTGTGACCTCTGGTTCATAGGTACTCATTTCAAGACAATATGGTCAATAAATTGTTATTGGAAATTTTTTCTGGATTAAAAGGATAAGTAGGACACAAAAAGAAGAAAGGACATTTGGGTTGAATGGTACAAGGAATGGTGCTCATACTTTTGTTGATGTCTGCATTTACAATTACAAAATACACTAGACAGAGAAAAGCACCCTGAAGTGTGGGTAGGACTTGAGAGTTGGTTTTGAACTAGCAATGGAGCTCTGAGTAAGTCTTTCCCCTACTTGTTTGATTAGCCAATATCTTAATTTGTGTTGTTTTGTAGCAGTTTACCTGTTAAGTTATTAGTTTCTTAAGATATTTTTTTTCTGGAAACAACCACAATCTGTATGTTATGCTAGTAATTATAATTAAATAAAAATGAAGACAACCATTTTATGAAATTGGGTATTAAAAAAACTATTAACCCATTCCAAGTAGATTAAAAAAATAGCTATTATTAAGAAAGGGGCATAGTTTAACAACTTCACTGGCCATTGAATTTATTGCATGGTGGAAAGCATCTTCTCTGTCATCAGCCTTTAATCTTCCTCCAAAATTTAGTTACCAGTTAGTCACCCACTCGAGAACTGGAGGTAAGAGAGGCAATTCTTTATAATTATTAAATGCACCAAAAAGTTACTAAATTATTAAAATATTTCTTGGGGCACCCAACTTGTTATAGGGGACTAACTTTGTCCCTGAGGAAAACTATGTCCATTGATTCTGAGAAATGTCTGAGAGACCTGTTATTAAGAGTTATAAGCTTTGCTCTGGTCAGTGTGCTCAATGGTAGAGTGTCGGCCTGTGCACCAAAGGGTCATGGATTCGATTCCCAGTCAAGGAACATACTTGGGTTGTGGGTTCATTCCCTGTCCCAAGTCAGGGGGTCCTGTGAGAGGCAACCAGTTGATTGGTCCTGTGAGAGGCAACCAGTTGATTGTGTCTTTCTCACAGATGTTTCTCCCTGTCTCTCTCTTTCCCTCCCTCCCTTCCACTCTCTGAAAAAGCAATGGGGAAAAATAATCCTCAGGTGAGGATTAACAAAAGAAAAAAAAAGAGTTAACTTGGTGGGAACACCATTGATGATTATATTTTGTGTAAAATTGTGTGATAAGCAATATTCCAATAATTCTATCATCAGAAGATATAAACATGTATTGCTATTGAAGGAATAAAGTTTGCTAGTAATGGAGGCTAGGCTTAGTTGAGTAAATAATAATGCTCAGCAGCAACATGTAAAATATTAAGCCAAATAAATGATGAAGGGTGATGGATACTCAAGATGGTATAGTAGGCAGACCACAAATCCCAATGGCTGACACAAAAGAAATATATTATTTGCAGGAAGGCCAAAATGATTGTTTTTGGTTATGAGTGTACTTTGCATCTTCTTGGGCCTTGGAGTATACTATACCCAGATTTTGGATGGGAAGGGACATGGAAAGTCATAGCAAAGGGAGGTTTGTATGGGTCAAGCTACAAAGTGGCTAACATCACTATGGCTTCCATTCCATTGGCTAGATCTCAGTCACATGACTATTCCTAACCACAAGGGAGGCTAGGAAATATAGTCTAACTATAAGACAGTCATGGTTACAGATACATATGCTAGACAAAATAGGGACAGAAAAACAGAATTCAGGAAGGATTAGGAAGGAAAAGATAATATTTTGCCAAAGTAAGTAACATATGAAAGCAAATATATTAACTCAAAACTTTGTTCTAAAAATAGATAATAAAAAATCACCTGCAAACATATAAAATTAATTTAAATCCACTTGGGCTTCAAATTCTATACTTTAAATGTCATTGACTTTTATCACACTTGTTTGCAATGTCACAGTTTATCTTTTTCAGAATCTATTCTGAAACACAAAATGACAGTTTCAAATAATAACATAATCATAGAAATCAGGGAAGAATCAGGTCTACAAGGCCTACTAAACTAAAAAGTAAATTCTTTAACTAACATTAGCTGATTTTGTTTCAGCACAATAGAACAAGATACTATATTTAAGAAGTCAGGAAATTGGGATCCAGTTGTCTATCTTTCATTTTTGTTATCTTGAGCAATAATACAGCTAATTGTCTCATGTTTTCCACTTACAGAAAAGGCTAATACTTACCCCTTACTTATACTCTAAGTAGACTAAAGTTTCAAATAATGGTAAATGATTTTGAAGAAAGATAATACAATCTATAATAATAAAAGCATAATATGCTAATTAGACTGGACATCCTTCTGTCCTTCCGTCCTTCCGGATGAAGCTGAGGCTGCAAGAGAAGCCTGGGTCCCAGATGCAGCCAGAAGGAAGCTTGGGTCCCAGGTGCCAGAGGGAAGCCAGTGCTAGCAGCGGGGAGAGGGGCGGGAGGGGGGAGAAAGCCTACTCTTGCACGAATTTCATGCATTGGGCCACTAGTATATTCATAATTGATATTTTATATTTAGCCTGTTGCTTATTTTATATTTAGCCTATTGCTGTAGTTTATAACTTAAAAGTACCCCTTTTCTAGAATTAACATTTTAAATTAATGGTAATTTCAACTTCCCTTCACTGGCCATCTTGCAATTCAGATATGCTTCTGTCTCGGGGCCTTTGCTGTTTTTCTACTTGAAATGCTCTTCCCACATATTAACTCCCTCCTTGAATTCCTTACTTAATTTTTGCTCAATGAGGCTTTTGTTCACAACCTGACTTAAAATTACAACCCAACCCAATCTTCCTCCATACCACCCTTGTCACACCTACTTTTGCTTATCCTGTTTTGCTTTTTAAAAAATAATTTAACAGTAGTCACTTCATTATCCATGGTGGATACATTCCAAGATCTCTAGTGGGTGCCTAAAACTGCAGGTAGTACTGAACCATACATATATATACTTTTTTTGTGGGTTTTTTTTTTGTTGTTAATCCTCACCTGAGGCTATTTTTTCTATTGATTTTTCAGAGAGAGTGAAAGGTAGGGGGAGAGACAGAAAGAAAGGAACATGGATATGAGATAAACACATCAATTGGTTGTCTCCCGCACTCGCCTTGACCAGAGCCAGATATTGAGCCGAGGTACATGCCCTTGACCAGAACCGAGCCCATAACCCATTAGTCTGAAGTTTGATGCTCTAACCATTTAGCCAAACTGGCTCAGCCCATACATACGTTTAATAACATTTGATTTATAAACTATGTACAGTAAAATATTAATAATTAACAGTGCGAATAAAATAGAATTATTATAACAATATCTATAATAATCTATAATAATAAAAGGGTAATATCTTAATTAGACCGGATGTCTTCTGGACATCCTTCCTGATGAAGCCAGGGCTGGAGGGAAACCAGCCAAGTCCTGGGTGCCTGTGGGCAGCCCGAGGGAAGCCAGCCTGGGTCCCGGGTGCCTGAGGGCAGCGAGAGAAGGGAAGCAGCTCGGGTCCCAGGTGCCAGAGGGAAGCTGGTGCTGGTAGCCAGGGGAAGGAAGGCCTATTCTTGCACGAATTTTCATGCATTGGGCTTCTAGTACTATAATAAAAGTAATGTGAATGTGGTCTCTCTCTCTTCTCTCTCAAAGTATCTTATTGCACTGTACTCACCCATCTTCTTGTGATGATATGAAATGCCTACATGATGAGATGTTTTGAGGTGAATAATATAGGCATTGTGATGTAGTGTTAGGCTACTATTGACCTTTTGATAATATACACTGAGTGGCCAGATTATTATAATCTCTGAATGCAGTGCATGAATTCGTGCATGGGTGGGGTCTGGCCAGCCTGGCCAGAGGGAGGGGACATGGGCGGTTGGCCGGCCTGCCTGCTGGTCGAGGGGACAATTTGCATATTAGCCTTTTACTGTATAGGATATACACTGAGTGGCCAGATTATTATGCATTCAGAGATCATAATAATCTGGCCACTCAGTGTATAACTCTATGGTTTCTTCTTGCCTGGCACAAGTAGATCCTCAATAAGTATTGGTTGAATGACTGAATAAATGAACCTCCAAAAATTCAATTTTATGTAATCCACTTTCTTAGAATTCAAAATATGTATATTATATACTTTATATTGTTTTATGCACTATGCATAAATCCATATATATCGTATATAATAAAAGGCTAATATGCAAATTGACTGAATGGCAAAGATGACCCATTGCTATAATGAGTACTGACCACCAGGGTGCAGATGCTCAATGCAGGAGCTGCCCCCTGGTGATCAGGGCACTCCCACAGGGGTACCGCTGCTCAGCCAGAAGACAGGCTCATGGCTGGTGAGTGCAGTGGTGGTGGCGGTAGCCTCTCCCGCCTCTGTGGCAATGCTAAGGATGTCTGAACCAATGTACAGGGGCAGCTACCTATGTTGTTGGAAGGGGTGCTCAAGAAAGGCCAGGAGCTGCCCTAAGCCAGCAGTCAGACATCCCCTGAGGGCTCCCAGACTGCGAGAGGGTGCAGGGCGGGCTGAAGGATTCCTCCCCTCCCCACCCCCGAGTGCACAAATTTCGTGCAGCAGGCCTCTAGTATGTATATAAACAGAGTTGTATGTATTAAAACCGTGTATGTCATTCTTTATGAGCAATATAAGAGATCTTCCAAAGTCAGTCATTTTTATTGTGACTCTCACATTACATGCCAACTTTAGAACCTAATTACCATATAAAATGTGACATTAATATCCTCTAATCAATGAGGCAACTGCCTGTGATCCTATTTACCAAGTCTACTGGTACACTTTTTAACATGGGCATGAATTATAGTATTTGATGAATTCAAGAATATTCTATCAGTCTGCTTTCTGTTAATCCTCCTGAGGCTGCTACTGGTTGATAATTACATAGAGCTGGCAATTTATTAAGGACATTGGGACATTGTGTTTGGAATAAAGAAATGATTAAGATGCATTCAATGTGTTCTCTCTATGTTCAGAAGTCTATCAGGGCCTACATACATGGTTATAATACAACAAAATAAGTTGTATAAAAGAGATTTGTATTATAGAGTCACAGGAACCAATTTACAGAGGCAGCTACCTATGTTGTTGGAAGGGGTGTTCAAGAAAGGGCATCAAGAGTAAAGTAATGTTAAAGAAGCATCTGGAAGGCCAATGATATATGTGGAGAACAGTCCATTTCTGGCAATGTACTCAGAAGTAGGAGGAAGTCAGCAGCATGGTCCTATGTTGTATAAAGTGTGGAACATTGTTATCAGCATAGAAAAATATGAAATTAAATTATTAATTTTTGCTATTATCAAAAATGAATGCCAAGTAGCTTAAAGTTCTAACTATAAAAAAACCTAATTTTTTAAAAAATATATATAGAGATACATATTTATAGCAGCAGGGTAAGACAGTTTTTTTTCCTTTTTCATAAGAAAGATATTCTTGAATAGAACAAGAAACGCACAACCCATAAAGATAAAGACCAATTGATTTGACATAGTAACATTATAAATTTATGTGTGGTAAATATATAAGCGTGGCCAAGATGAAGCAATCTCACTACAGCCTATTTCCCTCACTGATTATAACTAAACGTTTAGAAAAATCAATGTGAGGATTCAGAAAAGTAAACAAAAACAAGTGAATTGTGGAGGTAATAAAAACTTAGAGACTTAAAGCAGAATAAAGACATATTCTAATGAAGATAATTTCTTGACCTGCTACAAATAAATGCTAAAGGAGGTTCTTTCAGGATGAAGCGAATGATAGTGAAAGGGGACTTAAAACTCCAGGAATGAAGAAGAGCCATAGAAATGGTAAGCCATGGGTAACAAAAAAGATTATTTTTCTCCACTAAAGTTGTCTAAAACATGCATGACTGTTGAGAGCAAAGTTTTAATATTGTCTGGGAGAATATATTCAATGTATGTAGATGTAATATATGTGACAACTATAGAGTAAAAGTCAATAATGCAGGTTAAATGGAACAAATTACATTTAATAAGAGTTTGGTGATTGCAGCACCACAGACTCAAGCACATGTGGTTTGGATGCACATACTTTAGCAGAAGTCAATGGTAAACCATTGCTTCATTTTCTTCTCTTATTCTGTTTATTTTCTGCTTTACTTTGAATACCCTATAATGAGAGAGTCCAAAACGAAATATGAGATCATGCTGAAAGATGAGACTCCCAGGTCAGACAGCACTCAAACAGTTACCAGGGAAGAGCAGAGAACAAGTATGAATAGCATGGTTGCCAATGATGCAACTAGACCTAAGCCAGAAGGACATTTAGTGCCTGATGTGCATGAAGGCAAAAGGAAAGGGTGATGCTGCACAACACATACAATCAGAGCGTGGAACACAAGAAGCATGAACCAAGTACACTGAAAATGCAAGGCAAGAAATGGGGCATCTAACAATTGCAATGCTTGGTGGTAGCAATGGACTGAAGTAGGACATTTCCCAGTCAGGCAACTATAAAGTCTTCTATTCTGGAATGACAAACTCAGATGAAACAGAATCATTTTAATACTGAGGAAAGATGTAGCACAGGCAGTTAGGGGGTATAGCATAAGGTCTGACTGAATAATATCAAGCAGACTTCTAGAAAAACCTGTTAACATAACTATCATTCAAGTCAGCTCCAAGTACAGAGGCCGAAGAAGACAAAATTGAAAGCTTTCACACAAGTATCCAAAAAGAAATTGATTGTACATCTAAACAAGATATGCTGATAATTATAGGTGACTGGAATGCAAAAGTAAGAAGTAAAGCAGAATCAAATGTCAATGGAAAATTGGGACTATGAATCAGGGATGAAGCAGGGGATTGTCCATCTTCAAACAACCAGATGACTATATACATGGGCATCTCCAGAAAGCCACTACAGAAATCAAATAGACTATATGATTGGAAGCAGAAGATGGAGAAGCTGTATTCTCTCTGCCAAAACAAGACCAGGAGCAGATGGTGGTATTGACCATGAATTGTTAATATCAAACATGAGAGTGAAGCTGAAGAAGAGCATCACCAAAATAATTATAGTGCCAAAATATAATGTAGATAACATACCTGATGGATTTAAAGTCCACATAAAAACAGACTTGCACTGTTAAACTTAAGTGACCAAAACTAGAACTGTGGACTGAAACTAGAAAGGGAAGAATGCAAAAAGACAACATCAAAAGTAAAAAGGAAAGAACAAATCAATATGGATGACAGAAGAAACACTGAATATTGTCAATGGCAGGTGAGAGGCAAAAGTAAGTGGTAGTTCAAGTAGGGTTTTGCTCCTGAATACAATTTTTCAATGACTGTCATGGATAGATAAAAAAGAACAATACAACAAAAACAACCAAGAGATCCCTACCAGAAGATTCAGGAAAATAATAGGGAAATTCAACCTGGAATAGGAATGCTGAATGAAGGAAGCACATTATTTAGTGAGGAGAAAATAAAGGAAAAGTGGAAAGAGAATACTGAAGGTTTATACAGAAGAGACAAAAGGATGACAGACACCTTTGAAAATCACTAGAGGAAGAACCTGCAATTCTAGAAAGTGAAGGGAAAGTGGTCCTGAAAGTGTTGGAAAGAAATAAATCACCAGTGGCAGATGGGATACCAATATATTTATTTCAAGCCACAGAGACTGAGTCTGTCACAATTCTAACAAGATTATGTCAACAAATATGGAAACAAAACAATGGGCTACAGGCTGGATGCATTTCATTTACATCTCAGTTTTTAAGAAAGGAGATGTCGAGGAGTGCAGTAACTATCACACCAGTTCTAATATTCCACACAAATAAAGAGGATGTTTAAGCTGGATTCTAATTGTGAATATTCACTGGATACTGGCGTGCTCCAAAGAATTTCAGAAGGTTGGTCTTCTTTTCATAGACTACAGTAAAGCCTTTGACTTCATGAATCATGAAAAGCTTGGGTTGCTCTGAAAGAAATGGGCGTGCCTCAGTACTGCACTGTCCTGATGCATGGGAAGGAAGCCACTGTCAGGACAGGATACGAAAAGACTGAATGGTTTCCCATAGGCAAAGGTATCAGACAAGGATGCATTTTATCTCCCTATTTTTTCAATCTGTATGCAGAGTATAGCATTTCAAAAAAGACTAGACTCAAGGGAAAAAGTGAGAATTGGTAGAAGAAATACCAATAACTTAAGATATGCAGATGACACCATCTTATTAGCAGAAAGTAGCAATGATTTGAAATGACTTCTGATGAATATAAAAAAAAAAGTGTGAAAGCAGGACTCTATTTGAACATCACAAAGATAAAAAATATCATGACTATAGAAGAAATACACATCTTTAACATAGACAATGATACTGAAATTGTTAAAGATTTTGCTTACCTTGGTTCAGTCATCAATTCAAATGGTGACTGCAGCCAAAAAATCAAGAAAAGACAGAGACTTGGAAGAATGGCAATGGAAGAATTGGGAAAGATCTCCAAGAGTAAAGATGTGTCATTGGAGACCAAGGCTAAGGTCATTCACACCCTCATGTTGCCAATTGCTATGTATGGGTGTGAAAGTTGGACAGTGGAGAAAGCTGATAGGGAAAAAAAAAAAAAGATTCATTTGAAATATGGTGTTGGAGGAGAGCTCTACTGAAACCCTGGACCACCAGAAAGATAAGCAAGTGGGTCCTAGAGAAAATTAAGCCTGAGACATCACTGGAGGCAAAAATGACAAGCTTTAAAAGTGTAATGGAGAGTTATACACTACGTTCAGGATGTGATTCAACTCGGTGTGGCAGGCAGGGATGAGATCAGGACCTGGATATATATTTCTCTAAAATATGGTGCCAAAACAAATATGGTAAAATGATAAGATGTATTCAAGTTGGTTGTTTTACTAGTCACTGTTAGTTTTTCCTAAGTTTATAATCTGTATAATAAAAGCCCAGCAACCGTTATCGTGGAATGACCAGAATGACCGGTTACTATGACATGCACTGACCATCAGGGGGCAGACGCTCAACACAGGAGCTCCCCCCCGGTGGTCAGTGTGCTCCCACAGCAGGAGCGCCTCTTAACCAGAAGCCAGACTCACGGCTGGCAAGTGCAGGGGTGGTGGTGGGAGCCTCTCCTGCCTTAGCGGCAGTGCTAAGGAATGACTAGGCAAGAGGTAAGGAGCAAGCAGGCGGGCAGTTAGGAGTGAGCAGGCGGGCGTTTAGGAGTGAGGGGTCCCAGATTGTGAGAGGGTGCAGGCCAGGCTGAGGCCCCCCCCAACCCCAGCACGAATTTTGTGCATCGGGCCTCTAGTATTCCATAACAAAGTATTTTTGAAAATTGCACATATGACATATATACTTTAGCAAAATCCCAGATAAATGTTGGGTCCTGCTGATTCAATATAACCTCCTACACATTTAGGTAGTATCTTTCTATTAGAGTCAGAATTGATGTTCAGAATATTGACCTTGAAAAAAGGAATCCTACCGAATAATAGACAAATATGCAAATTGACCGTACCTTCACTATGCCCGTGATTGGCCAGGAGGCACGGGGGGCGGGACTTGGGGTGGCCAGGGTGGCTGATTGGGCCGGCGGGATGCTGAGCTTGCGTCGCCAGCGGCGGCTTGAGCTCAGCGTCTGTGCCATGGCTGTGCTGCGGCACAGAAGGGGCCTCTGGGGCAGCGAGCTCACATCCCACCGCGGACCATCAAAAGCGGGGGAGCTGGGTGCCTGTCCGCTCAGGCACCAGGCCTTTCAGAAGCCTCTGGCGGGGTGGAGGCTTCTGAAAGGCCTGGTGCACCAGCGGACAGGCACCCAGCTCCCTGCGATCAAAAGCAAAAGTGTGGGAGCTGGGTGCCTGTCCACTCAGGCACCCGTCCTTTCAGAAGCCTTTGCCATGCCAGAGTCTTCTGAAAGGCCTGGTGCACCAGCGGACAGGCACCCAGCTCCCCGCAATCGAAAGCGAAAGCATGGGAGGCTTCTGAAAGGCCTGGTCCATCAGCGATTAAAAGCAAAAGCGTGGGAGCTGGGTGCCTGTCCGCTCAGGCACCAGGCCTTTCAGAAGCCTTTGCCATGCCGGAGGCTTCTGAAAGGCCTGGTGCACCAGTGGACAGGCACCCAGCTTCCCCGCGATCGAAAGCAAAAGCGTGGGAGCTGGGTGCCTGTCCGCTCAGGCACCAGGCCTTTCAGAAGCCTTTGCCACGCCAGAGGCTTCTGAAAGGCCTGGTGCACCAGCGGACAGATAACCAGCTCCCCTGTGATCGAAAGCGAAAGCGTGTAGGGGACCCTACATGTGCATGATTCAATCATGCACTGGGCCTCTTGTATTATAATAGTGGCAAACCCTTTTTCAGCATTTATTATATTGCAGGCAGCATGCTTGACATGTTACATATATTCTCTCTAATAAATCTGAAAAATAATTACTACTTTCTATACTCACATGTTAAATAATAGAATGGGATTCATACCTAGGTCTTTTGTTCCTTTTATTTAAAAAAATTTAACTGAATTAATATTGAAATTCTTAAGTTAACCAGAATTTATAGTTAATCACATTTGCTCAGTTGCATTGTTACTTGCTTCCTTATGAAATAGTGTTGGCTAATTGCAGATTTCCCATCTGGAAGGTAAGCATGCAGAGATTTCAAAGATCTTTCCTCTTCTTAAAACATACCACAATTCTCATTTTTCATTATTTTAATATTTCTTAAAATTGAGTTATCTTCATTGATAATAGTCAGTGTCTTCACTAAGAAAACTATGCACTTGAATACATTTAAGACATATGTATGGTGTGACTTTTATGAAGGAAAAATGCAAAATATAGGATTTGGTTTTGTTGTCCTTTTTTCTTCTAACTTTTATATATCTATACAGGATATGTCCTTTCTCTGTTGAAAAGCTGCCATTTATCTCATACCATCAAATTAATTTCACTGCTTTCATCTCTTGCACATAATATGGAAGTCATGAGCGGTGCATACTGATTCCTAGGAACTTCAGCTGTGTGAAAGAGCATCTATGCTAGATCTTCATCTGTTTGTAGCTTCTGAATGAAATACATGTATATTTCCTTTGAAATGGTTATCTATTTTTTTTCCTACCATAGGCTTTAGAGCTATCCCTTAAGGATTAAACTAAATGTCTAGATTTAGTTATTTTATGTAACACATTTTCTTTCCCATGCCACAGTATATTTCAAAGCAGGTCTATGTCACAAATAAAATGAATATAGAAAAAAGACACTGGGTTTATTTAGTACCCTGCATCTGTTCATTTTGTTAATATGTGACATTACAAAAAGGTTTCTTTGATCTTTCAGTAAAACAAACCACATAATTTGTTTCTTGATGTGGATCAATGGCATATTGATTATGTTATGGCATTCATTGGCAGCTGTTTCTGGAGTGGGTGAGATATATACTAAGCTCTCAGGTGCTGCATTGCCACTATTTTAACAGACACCATCAATGCTTTCTTACAATGAACATTTGAATCTGACAGATATTAATAAAAATGTTTATGCTCTTTAAAAATACAAAAATATATAAAAAAGGCTTGGCAAGAAATATGATAAATACCCATAGTGAAAATCAAAGATCATAAACCACACAATATTACTGTGGAGAGCAGACAGCTGAGAGGAATAAAATGGCATGCAGTGAAAGTTGGTAAAGTTAAAATGAGAATGTAAATACAAATAAACTGTGCTCAAACAGAAAAAGAAAACATCTCATTTTTCAATGTCAAGTGTGGACCCCTAACCAGATGTGCAACCAGCAATTTTACGCCAAGGGCAAGCACTAAACATTTATTTTATCCAACCCTGTCTGGCACCCTCCTGTCTTCAGGACACCCCTCCTGTGCTGCTCATGCTTTTGCGCTATTTATAATCCATGGGCTTCCTGTGTCAAGTTACCTGGCCTTTTGCGTCAGCAGAGGATTGCAATCACAGCAAAAAATGCTAAGAAGTCATTCGGGGTTGGAGGATGTTCTCAGTATTTCACTCACTGCTGAGTCTCCAGCCACTGAGTTATTTCTAAGGGCTTGCATCATGCCAAATGGCACCAAACTTTTTTAAAAGTGATTTTACATCTCATAAAATGTCAGGTAGGTAAATATCATATTATTTTTACAAACGTTGGTTGCTGCATTCTAAAACCAATGTGAAGTGGCTTCTGTAACTTATGAAATTCTAAATTTGATACTGGATGTGCCACAAAGCCCACCTCCAGGGCTAGTATGTGGAATTCCATGACATCACACATGCATTGCTGGTTTTATTCATGCTGAGTGCTTTGGAAGGTCATGAGTATTTTATCTCAGTTCACAGCATGGACCTACCAACCTATATAAGGAGCATAAATGAACTCAGCCACATTCACGAGACAGCTAATGTCTCAGTTTGCACTATTTTCAAATATTTTAAGTAAAATTAATTTTTACTACTTTTATGTAAATCCATGATATTTTGCTAAATAATAAAATTAATAAAAATCATGATGCAAATGAATATCAACTATATTTTTAATATTTAGTACCATGAGGGAAGAGTATCAAATTAGTGTCCGTTAACATTCTTATTTGCAAGCAATGAAAACTAACTCTAAACATCTTACCAGTTAAAAGTTATATTGGAAGGGAAAAGAATGACATGAAGTTAGGAAGATCTCACAAATTGGACAAAGCTGGATGCAGTGGCTGGCAGTAGACATACATTGACCAACATCTGCTGCCACTGGAGGGAGCCGCCACTGCCAGATGTGACCCCCATGGTGACATCTATTCTGTCCTTTCCATTTTATGTCTCTCACTCCATAATCCATGGTTAATAGAGGGACTGAGCCCTTCTCACATGTATTTGTCTAGCTGTCAAAGGAGAGAGAAAAAGGGAGTCTCCCCCTTAACATTTCACTGTGGTACGTGAGAAACTTATGACTGGCAGCTAAAAATAACAAATCATCAATGTCTACTACAGCTGCTTAGATTTTGTCTTGAGCCAAACATTCTTCAAATTTTATGAAAAAGTTGAATTACTCCTGCATTCCTTTAGTAGGTTATAGTAAGTTCATTTTCAGAAACAGGACTTATGATGCTGACATCCATTCAAACTGTAGACTCTGAATCTTCCCTATAATCTTGGGCAAATTACTAAATCTATTTCCTGCTTTCTTTATCTACAATAATGCCCATATGTTTTATCTTCCTTAAAAATATTTTATTAAAATCACTGATGATGCTAATTAAAATATAGACATCCTTAAAGAGGAAAGGATCAATATTTTAGTCAACATTTAATTTTGCTGCTATATGTCTAATCAGTCCAGCTGACTTTATAGAATTTCTATATAATTGCATTCAGAGAAAATCTAAAATATAATATGCCTATATGTGTCCATATGTCCTCTATAAATGTGACACAAGAGGCATTGATGCTGAAAGACGTGTGGCCATTAAATGCATAGTTTCATATAACTTGTGTAGCTTTTCAACAGTGAGGAATGAAAATACCCATACTCTTACATGGAATAAAATGACCCTGGTTTTCCATTTCCTTGAGGAAAAAAAAAATGCGTTATGAGATAACTGGAGGCTGACATATTTGCATTTGAAAACAAGCCTCCATTGAAAACTAGGAATGGGAAATTATTCCTGGTGACCTTTCCCATCTCTCTTTGCTTCTTGGCCAAGTCCATAAAGATCAGAGGAAAAGTTACAGAGATGCCTATGTTAAGAACCTTCTTTTAATATTAACCTTTCCTCTATGCACCACATTGTAGTGGGAGTCCTGGGAAGGGTGACATTGTGCTCTCATGAACAGGAGTCGACCCTGTAATAAAAATCAAACCAGTGTTCACAACAAGCAGGGCCCTCTGTGAATTACCTTAGATAAAGCATCTGTAACGCTTACAACGTAAAGCAAGTGCTTTCTAAGGAACAGAGGGGAGATTAGAACAATCTAGTATTGCAACCAATTAGCATTTTCTTTCAATTTCAGTGTAAATGATTTGAGCAGATTACCTCCTGTGAGATTTATTTTTAAGATTAAAAATATTGATTTTTCACACTACCTCATCAGTGTTATTTAGAAAAGTCTCATCTGATAATAAGGCCATGCCTACATTATGCCAAATATTCAGATGCAAGTTGATCATTAGCTGGATAGTTGATTTCATGAAAACATCTGAATACTTGACTGAGATTTTCAAAGAATTTTACACAGATATTTGCAATAATAAAAGTTGTAACAGTAACTTCATCTGAAATAAGAATTCTGTTGTTACACATTGAATATGTTGATAAAAGAAGTCTGATATATTGTTGTTTGTATATCTCTTTGAATGCAAAGTGGTATCTTTTTGAAGATAATTACTGAAAACAGTATTTTAAAATTCAACATAGCAAAACACCAAACTATATGATATAAATCCTTCTTCTTTCTAAAAACACTAGTGGTTATTTTTTTTCTTGAAGTGATAATCTTGATTTTGGTAAACTTTCTAAGGCCAAGCACATTAAGCATATATGGGAAATCACTGAAACACAATGTTGTACACTGCCACCTCATTTTGATTTTACTGAGCTCTGATCACACATCATATTTTAATTTAATTTCGATTACATGGAATCTGGAAGAAGTAACTGAGATATTATGGCATGTCACAAATCACAGGTGCTTCATGTATTTTATTTCCATGTGTTGTCACTTAAAGTACCTTTTTTTCAGCTGAGGTCAAATGTGGAAAACTTATTCACATAATTCAGTACATTTAATATCATCTTCCCCTGACAGTCATTTTAAAATACCATAACATAAAATATATCTACAGTATTCCATTTTAAATCCATTTATTAATTCTTATTTATATGGGACACATTATTATTTTTCAAACCCGCAGAAAATTGAAGTCAACTGAGATAGAGGAGACAGAAGAATGTTGAGCTGGAGAAACTTAGGATGGAGATGGGAGTAGCTCCCCTCTATAGTCCAGTAAAAATATGTTCCTGGTCATACTTAATTAATTTCTTGTCATAACTTAATTGTTATCATGGCATCTATGAATATCTGGGGGTCATTACCTGAGTGGTGTGACTCTCTCTATGTCTCTGAAATGTTGAGGTCGCTGTCCCACTCACAGACAACCTGGAGAATCCCTCTTCTTCAGGTAAACCTATGGAAGTCAACACAAAGTAGTTAAGTTGTGTCCTTTCTCTGAATAAAATGAGTTGTGTACTTACTGTAGTAAACTAAAATTGTTATATTTTATAGATTGAAATAATCATCAGTTAAATACTAATTGAATAATAAAATTGTTATAAGAAAATATGGAAAAGCAAAGTGTTGCTGCATTTCCATTTAATACAAGAAAACATACACTAGCAAAAGAGATAAAATGATAATGAAGAAATATGTTATCATAGCACAAAAGTGAGCAAAATTCAGCAAAGAAGTGTTGGAGGGGAGAAGGGAAACCTTTCTACAAACTGAAAATTGTTTGATGGGGGAAAGAGAAGTATATGGACAATGGAAAGTAGGTGAGTTCCTTGAGTTGATACAGGAAACATAGTTTGTATTTCATTTGTGGGGTAGCAGGGATGCAAAGAAGGGATTAGAAGACATATAAGACACAACCAAGTATCAGATGAATTCTATAGATGGTAGTTTATTTTACATACAAATGGAGGGAAGAGATTGAGTGAAATTCTATAAGAAAAAGGTCAGGGTAGCTGCCCATCCATAACAGACCAAATTGTAACCACCTATATAGAATGAAGGGTGGATTTGAGAAAATTAACACCCTCCCTCCAAGTACTATAGAAGTACCTATGTGGCACTAAAGAATTTTATTAATTATACCTTATTACAGAAGCATAACTGCTGACACTTTGGGCGATATAATTCTCTGCTGTGGTGTTGTCCTGTGCATCATGGGATTTTAGCAGCATCCCTGTTTCTACCTAAATGCCAGTAGTACCTCCCAGTATGACAACCAAAAATGTCCCCAGAAATTGCCAAACATCCCCTGGGAAGCAAAATCATCCCTGGCTGAGAACCATCCTGAAAGAGGGATCAATATAATCACAAGTGACTTATTAATGAAAATGAATAGATTAAAAAAATAACTACCCAATGGAATGAGTTCAACCCAAAGAACTTCAAATTCTGAAGTGATTGCTGAAAATCATGATTCATCAGTATGGTGTAATGGATTAAACATATACATGATTCCTACACTGAAATCATGATTCATCAGTATGGTGTAATGGATTAAACATATACATGATTCCTACATTAAAATCATTAGAAAATCAAGGCATACTTTTTCCAATTTCAGCAGAGAGTTAGTTGCTCAGGAAAGTCCACAAAATCCTATCATCACATAGCAAAGCTTCCCAATTGATCTTTCTGTTATGTATACAAATACTCTGAATGCAAAGGTTAGCTTTGTTGAGACTCAGCAGACTAGGGCCAACACCTGAAAACTGACACACCTATGGATGGGGGGTCATGCGCTGGAGACTGGGTCCCACCATATGTAATAGCAATGTCTTCAGTTGACTAGGGAAATACTATAGTAGAGACCATGGTAGCAGGTGTGGGAAAACAGTGTTAGAGTGAGCTGAAATCTAAATAGGGGGAAGGGAGCATGGAAATCTAAGTCAGGGCATGAGTTGAAATTTCAGGCAACTAGATCAGCAGACAATTGGAAATATGCCCAGGGAGCAGGGCACATCAAAGGATTTGGGACTCATGTGAAGGAGGGTGTCAAAGGTGAGGGCACAAAGGGCAGATTGACATGCAAGACAGATGTCTCCTGAGAGAACATGGTTCACTGGATGTCTTACTGAAACCAGGAATCTAAGTCAGGAGAAGAAAATTGTAACCTGTTTTTCAAAACTAAATTATAAGTTAGAAGTTTACTCTATGAATCAAAGCAGAAACTGTTTATTGAGGATATACACTCAGAGCCAAACCCATAGCATAATGTTTTATATAGTATCAATTAAATCAAGTTAAGAAATATTTATGACTAGAGGCCCAGTGCACGAAATTCATGCAGGGGGGTGGGGGTCCCTCAGCCTAGCCTGCACCCTCTCCAATCTGGGACCCCTCGAGATTCGACTGCCCGTTTACAGGGATCGGGCCATAAGGGTGTGGATCCCCACTGGGGTAACTGGCCAGCCTGGGTGAGGGCTGATGGCTGTTTGCAGGCTGGCCAAGCCCCCCAGCAGGGACCCTCACCCCATGGGGGTGTGGCCAACCTGAGTAAGGGATTTTTTTTCTTTTTTTCAGTGCCTCCTTGAGCAGAGGCCAGGGCCCGCTGGAGGCAGGTATCTGGGATTTATTTATCTTCTATAATTGAAACTTTGTAGCCTTGAACAGAGGCCAGGGCCCACCAGGGCGGGTGGGAAGCTTAACTTCCTCCATCGCTGGGGGCAACCCAAGCCTCCTGCTCACTCCAGCTCCATGGCGGCCACCATCTTAGTTGGGTTAATTTGCATACTCGCTCCTGATTGGCTGGTGGGTGTAGCAGAGTGATGGTTAATTTGAATGTTTCTCTTTTATTAGTGTAGATAAGCCTCTGAATAAGGCACTGGAAAATACAATGAAGAATAAAGAAACACCTCTACTCTTGAAGAGCTCAAATTTAACAGGAAAGACCCTAAGCCAGGCTACATAACAGAATGACTTAAGAGTTAAGTAGGAGTACAGGTAACTCTGAGCAGAATCTTGGGGAAAGCAGGGATTAATTCTAACTAAAGGGATTAGAGGAAACATGGTGGTGGAGATACCAAAAGATCTGGCCTTCTAGGATGAGAAGGATTTTGAATGGTGGAGAGGGTTGAGCAAAACAAGTGAGATAAAGCAATAAAATATGAGAAGACTGATCCACATCTGGGGGAGTGGTCTGTAAGAACTGCATATAATATTGAATGTCAACTGTAATAAAAAAAATAAGAAAGCATGCATGAGAGTATGGCCAGAAGAGGAACCTGGAGGATGTGTTGGAAGGAAGAGCAGGTCAGATATTAAAGTTACATAACATTTCACAGAAATTTGATAGTATTTTATCAGTAAAGGGTAGAACTGCAGATTTCTCAGAGGGGATGTGACACCATTTTACCTAAGTGTTAAGTTAAAAGGCATTTCTTACCTGTTGACTAAAGAAATCCTTGACCTCAGAACCTGTGGCAGTTAACAGGACAGGGACAATGGTTTCAGTTTGAGCAAGGTGCATATGTGGGAACAAAGAGCCAGGTGATGACACAGGGTGAGTGAGGGAGAAGGGAGGGTGAATGGTCTCCTCCTGATAAAGGAGGAGTGAGGAGGGTATAAGGAATGAGTAGTGTGGAGTGGAGGAAATCCTTGACACTTGTAACACATAGAAACTCATGGCTAATATACTAAGCGAGTGTGAACTATAAAAAGTAAAGTAATAGTTGGGAAGTATTGAGGTGTAAAGGAGGTTAGAGGGCAGGACTTTTTCTTTTAAACCAACATAATATTTTATGTTGCTGCAATATTGAAAGTAGTACTTCTTTAAGGCAAATTATCCAAAAAATGACACCAAAGGCACAAACAATGAAGGGGAAAAAAAAAGGATGAATGCTTTCATTTAAACATTAACAATAAATGTGTTAAAATATAAAATAAATGCAAATTAAAAAGAACAATACAATATAGAACATTCAAATACACTAAATAAAAGGCTTGATTTTTCTTAAAGCATCCTACAAGTCAAAATAAATGTCCTATCCTCATATTTTAAAATAAAGAATTTTAAAATTTGAGGTAAAGAATCTGTATAGAAAATTTAAGTGAATATACATGACCACTAAATAATAAACATGTTCATTTTCATTAAGTATGCAAAGAAATGCATATAAGACTACAGTAACTTTACCCATTTTACGTATCAAGATAGCAAATATTTCAAAACTTTTTATTACATAATATTCACAAACCTGTAAAAGGGAGGAGAATATGTAGTGAAATTCCATTTATTCATCACCATGCTTTGGAATTTTCATTATTTTAATCTTGTTTCATCTACTCATTATCTTTTTAGAAAATATTTCCAGAAATTTAAAAATTTTCCAAAATCATTTCATATGTAAATTCTTGAGCATGTGTCCCTAACTGATAAGGATAGTTAGTTGTGTGTGTGTGTGTGTGTGTGTGTGTGTGTGTGTGTGTGTGTGTGTTTTATTCTGACATTGCGAGGATTTCCTCATGCAGCTAAGAACACAGTATGCATAGGCTCCAGAAAAGCCCCAAAGTCTTGGGGGCAGCAAATTCAACTGTGTGTTCCCACAGGGCTGCGATGCCAGTGTTGGGTGGGCGGGGGTGGGCATTTAAGGTTAACCTGGAGCCACCTATTTGTTGACTTCCATTGCTAGGTAGGTTTCCACCCCAGAAAGATTGCTCGCACACATTTAAGAACTTGCTCTGGTTGCCTCACAGCCACAACCTTTTCCCCAGCGCAGGCTCTCAGATGATATTTTTTCAGTTTAAACAGTGCTATGCCCCTTCTTCAACATATTTTTTTCTATAGCAGCAACAGTGTGCCTCAAAGTGCTAAGCATGTCTGTTCAATATGAAACCTTCACTTTAAAAAGCCACACATGCCTGGCCGGCATGGCTCAGTGGTTGAGCATTGACCTATGAACCAGGTCACGGCTCAATTTTTGGTCAGGGCACATGCCTAGGTTGTGGCTTGACTCCAGTGTGGGGGCATGCAGGTGGCAGGCAATCAATGATTCTCTCTCACATTTGATGTTTCTATCTCTCCCTCTCCTTCCTCTCTGAAATCAATCAATAATGAAAAATCAATAAAAAACCACACTTGTCCAAAATATAGAAGAGCTAAGGTCTTCTGAAACTCTACTCATCCTATTTACCTGCCCTCGAAATATCCAGCTCTTCTGTTCCAAAAAAGCATGCTCAGGCTTGGGGGAAGGCATTCCCCACACACTGATGTGAACCTTATAGATACCAACACTCCACAAAACGTACTGCCCTTCACTGGAGCTTGGCAGAGGGGCAGTTAGGAAGTCATCAGCCTCAATCCAGATGGGGATCTGTTCTCTCTCACCTCCTGTAGTGAGTGCTGCTCAGAGCTTTGTAGGATGCTCAGGGGGAATGTCTTTTAGGATGTTCTTATCAGTTATGATGTGGATTCAGACTGGGACAGACTGTAAAGGGTGGTTGTGACACTGCATTTTATATGCTCTACCAGTTAGAATCTTCTAGTCAAATTCCCTGTCATTCCACAGGAACCCAAGATTGTTTAGTCAACAGGAATAGGATTTATTTATTTATTTTTAAAATATATTTTATTGATTTTTTACAGAGAGGAAGAGAGAAGGATAGAGAGTTAGAAACATCGATCAGCTGCCTCCTGCATACCCCCCACTGGGGATGTGCCCGCAACCAAGGTACATGCCCTTGACCGGAATCGAACCCGGGACCCTTGAGTCCGCAGGCCGACGCTCTATCCACTGAGCCAAACCGGTTTCGGCAGGATTTAGATTCTCTTTTTATGTCTTTCCTGATCTATGACTTCATTCCTTCCTTGATTTCTATGAAATTAGACATCTGTGCTCTCCTATCTCTTCAACCACCTATTCTGTACCTTCATGTTTGCCCTTCTCAAGGTATATTTCTCAAAGTTTGGCACTCTGCGTGGCTTTGTGGTTAGATACTCTTTTTTTTCTCATTTCTCTTTATACTTTTTCCTCACAGGCTATCAACCATCCCCATTTCTCAAGCTTCCTTCAAAATTTGCCTTTCCTATCTTTCCATCCTCACCTAAACTCTAAAACTATAATCATTGTTTCCATAAGAATTATCTATAGCCAGAAGTCCTTCTTATCTCTTGAACTCCAAATCCTACCCACAGAATTAGTGTCCTCTTAGAACTTCCTTTTTTTCTGTTAAAGAGTCCACTATTCTCTATCTTTAGTCAAGTTCTTGTAGTGGTCCTTCACTCCTTTTTTATTTTATCTTATACCAATACCTTCTCTAACACTCTTGCTGGGTGTACACAGCCTGCAAAGGCTCAAGTGGAAGAACACAAAATTGGTACTCTCAGCTTAAAGTTCTTGTTCCATTGTTTACTCTGAATAATACAATCAGGTAAATTTCTCCAAAATAGCAGACAGTGCCCCCGCCAAACAAGAACAACCCTTTCAGAGTCACTCTTCAATGCCCTATACATTCTTAACACCTTTCCCCCCTGTCTTATTGACTTACCTATTATACATTCTTAACACCTTTTTCCCCTGTCTTATTGACTTACCTATTCTATCAAAGCAACCCATTCTCATCCCAGCCAAAAGACATGGTGTGGTAAATGTTCTTCAATGAAAAGTGTTCCCTTCTTTCTAGTTTGAATACTATTTATTTTGAAAATCCCAGCCTTTACCATGAAATGCCCTTAATTATCCCAGCCCATAACAATCTCCTCTTCTATGTGGAGGCAATAGAAAACCATTATTTACATATTCATTTGACACTTGTCACTGGCTGCCCTATTTTGTGATCTCTCTTGATATGTAATGTCAACCTTTTATGTATTTTCTTCATTTTACATATGTGCTCACAAAGAGCACATCTCGAGTTGCTTAGAATTCCTATCACTCCCCATGCATAGCAAAATGCTTGCATGCAATGGGTGGTTATAAATGCTTTGATTGACTGATGTGCATCTGTCTTTCACTAGGCTTCCTCCTGACATTCTGCCCTTTATATTAGTTTGAATCCTCCAACCTAGGGATAAAACAACCTTCCCTTGAACTCCATCTACATATCCTGACTCCCATTCATCCCAGAGGCTCCAAACAGTGATATCTGTCATTGCCCTACATACCAGTATAAGCCATGAAAATGATATGCCTTTGTACACATGAGTGTATGTGGGTCTATGTGTAAATAAATCATAAGTCAAAGATTCTAGCAGTATAGCCTTTATGTTCTTGAAAAAATTAATTCCTGCTTTGCACTGACTTTATTTTATACATACATTTTTTATCTTTCTTGGGTAAATTCTCAGGGGTCTTCTAGCTCTAAAATATCTAAGTTTTTATGATAGCCATGTATAGGTAATATTTACTGGGCACTAACTTTGTGCTAGTCTCATCATACTAAGTACTCATAACAATCCTATGAGGCAATCCTTTGGTTATCCCCAGTTTTCAAATGAGAAAAGTGCGAACTGGAGAGGTTAAATAATTTTCTCATGGTCACAGGGTTAGTAAGCATCAGAACTGGGGTCCAGGCAAAGAGGAAGAATGCAACACTGCTAAGAAACTAAAGTTGGCCACACCAATTTCGTGTTCTTCCACTTGACCCTTTGCAGACTTTGTACACACACCCAGCAAGGTAGTGAGAGTGTATTGGCAGGAGTGAAGGATGACCCAAGAACATAAAACCAATGATGGGCAAAGAGTATACTCCTTAACAGGAAAAAGGAAACTAAGCTTCAGCATTTCAATCCAGCCTTTTTCAACTCTGACTTCCCAACCACAGTGGAGGAAATTTAATTAAATAAAATCCAAATTAGAAATTATTTTATATGACTACAAAAGATTTTTAACTAAATGCCCGAGGAGCTTGCTTTCTTCGCAAAGCTACCTTCTGTTGCTCAAAATAGATAACTGCACAATATTCCAGATTGTCAAGTGAAGGCTTGCTTCCGCTGGCAGTTAGCCTTTGAGTCAGACAACAGTAAGAGTTCCAAAGAATCTATAAATTCCCATAAACAAAACGATGTTGTAAAAAATGTATATATGAACATATTTCAGAGGCTCCAACCAGAGGCTCTTTTGTCTTTGGTCTGGATCTATCTTGAGGCATAGCTAATGAAAGCCACACTTGATGTTCTTAGTCAGTGTGATTTACTGCTCCAGAGGCGCTAAATTCAATATGGTGCTGGAATCTATGCAAAGAATGTAGAGCCCCCGGTCCTGCAAATAGTCTGGCCCAGGCCTTCGCTATGGAAAGCCCTTTGTCACCACAGATAATTCTTGTTGTGCACTGAGGATGAGCATAGTACAAATGAAAAGCTGTAATCTTCACAGAATGATAAATGTAAAAATCAAAGATGCTAACTGTATTCTTTAATTGCCATTTTTCCTGATGTCCAGCCATAAAATGTATATTCATTGAGCAGCAAGAAAGAAAATCATACTGAGCATAAAATGTCTTAAATGGGATTTTTTTTATATCTGTGTTTCCCCACAAAAACAGACATCTTTATATTCATAATATTTTGTTTGATATAACTAAAATGTTCTAACACTAAAAACTGCTCTCTAATATAATGATAAATAACCACAAGTCCAGGGAATAATTAAGTATACAAAAAAGATCTAAGTCTGTGTTCACATCAGTAAAAGGATGGCAATTAAAGTAAGTGATAGCTATAATTACCCACACATAACTATATTTCAGCAAATGAACAAACAGATAATTATTTCTGGGAAGCAGAGGTAGCATGCAGATACTGGCATTCAAGAGAGAAATCGTTTCCTAGAAAAAATAACACCACTTCTGATTCAATTAGGACTTCAAGTTATTTTAAACATTTATTTCCATCTTGTGCCTTTATTTAGAAAGCACATTGACTGTACGTTGTGAATTATGAATCAGTACTAATAGCCACTTTAAGGACTATAATGATCATGAATATATCATGTGTTGCACATGTGTAATATCTGTTTAATTTTTATCCTACCAACGAGGAGACATTTTCTGAATCTGCCCCCTGCATGGTACTTACTGGTTCATATGTAATATGCAACATTGTTTTAGTTGATAACTGCTTACTGAGTGGCTAAGTATCCAGGGCATTGTGCCAGGAAGTTCATGGTATTCACAAAGAAGATCAAGTTAAACATATCAAGTGGCCTTGAAAAATTAAAATTCCATTTGAAATAATTTTTCTTTTTCTATGTATAACTCTAGAGATAGTCAAGTGGTTTTCTGGCTTTATTTTAAAATCTTAACCCTATAAGCATTAAGGAACAACATATGAGTCTGGGTTCCGGGGTTTGAAAGAATACTATGTTGAGGTTTAGAAGCCTGATATTCCTGGAGACATAATTTTATATTATTAATTTCAAGGAATGTATTCTACAAAAATTTCCATTTTGGTATAGAGCAGTTTTTGTTTATTCCATTGGCCTTTGGTTTTATTTTGATTTTTAGAGTAAGAATCACAGGGTTGGTTTTGTTGTTGCTGTTTTTGTATTTAAGTTTTCTAGTACCATTTCTGAAACCATAGCTTTTACATTTCAATCAAAACACGAACAAATTAAATATTTTGGTGAAATAAAGTTTTCATTTTTTTCTTTCTTTATGGTAGGATACTCATCATCTAAGGTGAGCTAGGGAGAATGTTATGAAGTGAAACTTTGGCAAAAGTAATGAGTATACGATCATCTATCTAAAATATTTGTTTATTCAGACTTGATCACTCTAATATATTTTAAATTTCTCTTTTTTGTTTAATGGCTAGTCTTAAAATACCATAAGATTGCAAGTAAACTGATATTACTTGCCTTCTTACTAGATATATACAACTTTTGTGAAATATTCTATCACATTCTTGATGTCTACTGCTGTTACTCATATTCAATTTTTATTATTTTAAGAAATTTAATTTGAATATAAGTGCATACAATGTATTTGTTATACTTACTGCCTCACAAAAGGTTATCATCAGAGATTTCAGAAAGTAATTTATTAAAGGATTATATCTCAATATTTCTATCTAGACACACACATAAATCTGAGCATTATACATTAACATAAAATGTTTTACCAAATGTCTATTTTAATCAAGCTGGAGTAATACATCATAAACACTCAGTGTTATTTTAAGGGAAGAAAATTGGGGATAATTTTAATATATAACAAAAAAGGCTTGGTTATTGTAAATCATAATAATCCCATATGATGGAATGCTATGCATCCAGTACCATTAATGGGTAGCTGTAAACAATTCAGATCTATATTTGTTGACATGGAGATAAATTACATGATATTCTTAAGGGGAGAGCAGATTATTAAAATTATATGTACAGTATAACTCAAACTTTATAAAAACAATAAAATATATTATATAGAAATGCATATATGTTCATTTGAAAAAATAAAATTTGACACAGTGGAATACTAGACATATTCCCAAATGTTACTCAAATATTTAAAGTATTTTTGGTAATAGAACTGATGGTAGTTTTTATTGTTTACTAGAGGCCTGGGGCACGAAATACGTGCACGGGGTCGGGGGAAGGTGTCCCTTAGCCCAGCCTGCACCCTCTCCAATCTGGGACCCCTTGAGGGATGTCCGACTGCCCAGTGGGATTGGTCCTAAATGGGCAGTCGGACATCCCTTTCACAATCCAGGACTGCTGGCTCCCAACTGCTCGCCTGCCTCTGCCTGATTGCTCCTAACCGCTTCTGCCTGCCAGGCTGATCACCCCTTAACCACTCCACTGCCAGCCTGATTGACGCCTACCTGCACCTAACCCCTGGCCGGCCCGATGGCCCCTAACTGCCCTCCCCTGCCGGCCTGGTCACCCCTAACTGCCTTCCCCTGCCAGTCTGGTTGCCCCTAACTGTCCTCCCCTGCAGGCCTGGTCACCCCCAACTGCCCTCCGCTGCTGGCCCAGTCACCCCTAACTGCCTCCCCTGCTGGCCTGGTTACCCCTAACTGCCCTCTCCTGCAGGCCTGCCCCCCCCCCCGACAACTGTCCTCCCCTGCAGGCCTGGTCACCCCCAACTGCCCTCCCCTGCAGGCCTGGGTCTCCCCCGCCCCCCAATTGTCCTCCTCTGCAGGCCTGGTCCCCCCACAACTGCCCTACCCTGCTGGCCTGGTCTCCCCCAAGTGCCCTCCTCTGCTGGTCTGGTCACCCCTAACTGCCCTCCCTACTGGCCTGATTGCCCACAACTGCCCTTCCCTGCAGACCTGGTCTTCCCCAACTGCCCTCCCCTGCAGGCCTGGTTCCCCCCAACTGCCCTCCCCTGCTGGCCTGGTCCACCCAACGTCCCTCCCCTGCAGGCCTGGTCCCCCCCAACTGCCCTCCCCTGCTCTCCTGGTCCCCCTCAACTGCCCTCCCCTGCAGGTCTGGTCCCCCTCAACTGCCCTCCCCTGCAGGTCTGGTCCCCCTCAACTGCCCTCCCCTGCAGGCCTGGTCCCCCCTCAACTGCCCTCCTCTGCTGGCCTGGTCACCCCTAACTGCCCTCCCCTGCTGGCCTGATCATCCACAACTGCCCTCCCCTGCAGGCCTGGTCCCCCCCAACTGCTCTCCCTTGCAGGCCTGCCCCCCTATTCCCCCAACTGCCCTTCCCTGCAATCCTGTTCCCCCACAACTGCCCTCCCCTGCTGACCTGTTCCCCCTCAACTGCCCTCCCTTGCAGGCCTAATCCCCTTCAACTGGCCTCCCCTGCAGATGTGGTCACCCCCAACTGCCCTCCCCTACAGGCCTGGGTCCCCCCCAACTTTCCTCCACTGCAGGCCTGGTCCCCCCTCCAACTGCCCTCCACTGTAGGCCTGGTCCCCCCCCCCAACTGTCCTCCCCTGCAGGCCTGGTTCCCCCAACTGCTCTCCCTTGCAGGCCTTCCCCTCCTGACTGCTCTCCCCTACAGGCCTGGTACCCCCCCAACTGCCCTCCCTTATAGGTCTGGTCCCCCCAACTTCCCTCCCCTGTAGGTCTGGGCCACCCAACTGCCCTCACCTGCAGGCCTGGTTCCCCCACAACTGCCCTCCCTTGCTGGCCTGGTCTCCCCCAACTGCCCTCCTCTGCTGACCTGGTCACACCCAACTGCCATTCCCCTGCCAGCCATCTTGTGGTGGCCATATTGTGTCCACATGGGGCAGCTACCTTTGACCAATTGGGGGCAGTCATCTTGTGTCTTGGAGTAATGGTCAATTTGCATATTGCTCTTTTATTAGATAGGATTATTTTCTTCATTTTTCAGACTGTCACATAGAGGATGTATAATTTTTATAACCTGCATATAATTATAAATGCCATTTAAATAATTACATATATATATATATATATATATATATATATATACATTACATTTTTTTTTTAAAGAAAGTTGCTAAAGTCATTGAAGAGAAAATATTAAGCAAATTAAGCAAGGCCAAAATTTGGGGATCCTGGGAGCCTATATCATTCTTTGTCAAACTTGTGTCTGTACTTAGTGGTAATAAATTTGTGGCAACTGCAGTTCTTTTTTCTAGATGCCTTTATTACTGGTCTAAAACACCTTCTTATTTTACCAGTGTCATCACCCCATCCCACCTCCTCACATTGCAACCAAAATCTCCTTCTTGTGAACCAAATACTTACAATTATTATATGTAATCCCTCTGTGGTCCTCCCCTCTCCCCTCTCTTCCCCACCCCTCGCCCCCTCCCTTCCCTTCTCTGCCCCTCTCCTCCTCTTCTCTCTCTATCTCTCTCTCTCTCTCTCTCTCTCTCTCCCTCTCTCCCTCTCTCTCATTAAAACTATCTTTCATTTTCCTGAGCCACCACACCATTCCCACATTACTCCAGAGACCTAAGCTTGAACAGATCTGCCCAACCAACTACCCACCACCAGACTACTCCCAAAGTGTGATTATAATTACCAGTACAATTGCCCTGGCTAATGTTCATCCTATATCCATTCTTATCTTTCCTGTTTGATAAATCAGCAATGAACATCACTGGGTCTGCTCAGCTGAAAAACTACATCCCCAGCACTGACCTTGGGAGCAGCAAAAGATAGGATAGTGAAGCTGGAATCTCTGAGGGCCATGGAGTTCCACAGCCCCGGGAATCTACCATCCATCCTAAAATCTCCTTTCCTCTCCTATTCTCTCTCTCCCCCAATACTTTGAAATTGTGGAACTTTAACTACCACGTAAGTCAAGGAATAGATGCATTGTCAGCTACCCGGAATCCCCTATCATTCTCTCGCCAAATCACTGTAGGCTCTTTTCTTCTGCATATGAAATGAATCACTGTCCTGACTTTGTGGTTACCTCTTAGCTCCTCATCCTTGCCTGTTGGTTCTCTAATTCTACAGGGTGCCTAGTGGGTACCACATTGTGGTTTTAATTTACATTTCTCTAATTACCAGTGATGTTTGACTCTATTAAAATGTTTATTTAAGTGCTTATTCATATATCCAATTCAATTTTCTATTCAGTTATCTCTTTTTTAAATTTAAGTAAACTCTGAATATATAATTATTTTTCCATTAAAGTTAGCATTCTTTTGCGTTCTGTTTAAGGAATCCTTCTTTCTTTTCCCACCTCTGAGGTAAAAACAATATTTTTCTGTATTTTTTCTATACATTTTATTTTATATTTGACATTTAGCTCTATAAACCACCAGGAATTGCTTTGTGTGAACAGCGTAGATTAGGAGTCCTTTCATTTATTCCTCATGTGGAGAGTAGTTGATTATGCTCCCCTCTATGTCCTTCAATGCCATGTTTGTCATAAACTAAGTGGCTATTTGCAAAAGCTAGAAGAGTTGTTGGTCCTCCCTCCACGCCCCCCCCTCACCCCCCGCCCCTCCGCTTTATCCTTTCTTAATCCTAGTCTCATAAAGAGTTTGTGTAACACCGGCATTGTTTCATCTTTAGAATTTGGGGAGAATTTACCAGAAAAGCTATTTGGTCCCAGAGGTTTTTTTGTGTAAAAAACTATTCAAAAAAGTATTCAATTACAAATTAATTTAATATTTACATTATTATTCACCTTTCCTATTTCTTTCATTTTATACCACCTTACAAGTTATATCTGAAAATATTCTGAAATAAGGCAATAAGCAGAAAATGTCTGAAATCATCTGATACAATTATTTTCAATTTAGAAGCACAATGAGAGCATCAGGGATGCACCAACCAACTTTCCTGTGACATTCAAGCAAGACCACAGTTAGGAGACCAGGCATATCCCAAGTCTCCTCTGGAACCTGGCTTATCGGCAGCTGAAGGCCAACAAGTGGCAAGTAGCTTTCCTATTATTTTCTCCATTTTTGTTAGTTGTATATTTCTTTTTTTGAGATATATATCTATTCATCCAAATTTACAAATTGTTTTGGCATACATATGTTCACCATTTACTCTTCTTATTTTTTTAATTTTTGTAAGATCTGTGATAGATCCCCATTGTAATCCCTAGCATTGGCTGTTGTGTCCACTTTATTTCTCTATTGCCCTTGTAAGAGAATTATCATTTTATTCATTTTTAAAATAAAATTTTTTCAAAGAACCAACTTTCAGCTTTATTGCTTGTTTTATATTTCAATAATTTATCTCCTTATCTTTATTACATCTTTCCTTTCTTTTCTTTTTTTAGAGAGTAGAAGGGAGGGAGAGAGGAAGGGAGAGAGGAAGGGAGAGAAGGAGGGAGGGAGAGAAGGAGAGAGGGAGAGAAGGAGAGAGGGAGAGAGAGAGAGAGATAGAGAGAGAGAGAGAGAGACATTGATGTGAGAGGGACAAATCGATTGGTTGCCTCCCACAAGGCCCAGACTGGTGCCAGGGATCAAGCCTGCAACTCTAGTATGTGCCCCTTGACCAGAATCAAACCTGAGACCCTTCAGTCCACAGGCTGATGCTCTATCAACTGAGCCAAATGGGTTAGGGCTCCTTCCATTTTCTTGATGTTTAATTTTTGTTTCTAACTTGTTGACACTTTTAACACTGATTTTCAGTCTTTGTTCTTTTGCTATAATATACATAAAGCTATACATTTCCTTTGATTAAGAGGTTAGCAGCACCCCACAAATTCTGTTATATTTTTATTGTCATTAGTTAAAACTGTGTGTGTAACAGATGTAATTTTTATTTTCAAAATAGATGACAATTGTTTTAAAATATGTACATGGTGAATCTTTTCATTTTCTATTTATTTACATTAAAATTTTTATTGTACTTATGTTTTACATATTCTTTAGAAATCTTAGGCTATAAAATATCTTAATCAATTTATTTTTAATGTGAACTTATACAAGATGAGAGTCTTTTAAAGTTGCATGTGATTCAATTATGTCTAACTTTTCATATATGCTTTCTTATCTACCATCTAAGACCTTTCTATTTGTATAACCTTTCAGATATTTCTATTTTACTCCACCCTGCCCTCCCTTCTTTGGCCATCCTTTGGTTAATTGACTTTTTATTATTATATTTTACTCTTTCTATTAGTTTGGGAATTATATACCCCACTATTATTCTTTCAGTGGTTACCTTTGAAATTATAACCTGTTAGCTTGATTTAGAATATTAAATATTGTATTTTACCCTCTCCTGACCTCACTGACTTTTAAAAATTGTTCTGTATTCCTTTTTGAATATCTGAACATTTTTAGTCTGACCATGTTTAATTCTTCAGTTTTTACTTATTTTATTACATATATTCTAACTCACCTTCATTCTTATGAGTTTTTTTATTGCTTAAAAATTCTGGATTGGCAGTTATTTTATTTGACATGTTAAATATGTTCTTTCATTGTCTTTGGACTTTAATTGTTACTCCTTTGAGTATTTTGTCTTTTCAACTGCTGGCTGCTTTTTGAGACTCAGGCTTAGTCTTTATTTTACCACCAATATACCTAGGAGCATTTTTCTTTTTATTTATTCTATTCAGGTTTTGCATATTTTCTTTTCTAATTGTACCAAAATCACATTTCCAAACAGAAAGAGTCACCCTTATTAGATGCACACATCTATGGATTTATGGGAACATATGCATTCCTGTTTGTCAATAGCACCATATACCCCTCTGTCATTCACTGTGGTCTGAATGTCTGTATCCCCCCATGTTGAAATCCTACTCCCCAAGGTGATGGTAGGTGGAGGTGGGGCCTCTGGAAGGACACTAGGTCATGAGGGCAGAGCTCTCATGAATGGGATTAGCACCCTAATGAAAGGGTCCCCAGAGAGCTCCCAGGCCCCTCTGCCATGGGAGGACATAGAAGTGGGCAGTTAGCAGTCTGCAACCTGGAAGAGAGCCCTCCCCAGAACCCGACTACACTGGCACCCTGATCTGGGACTTGTAGCCTCCAGAAATGTGAGCAATGCATTTCTGCTGTTTACTAGCCACCCAGTCTTTGGCATTTTGTCACAGCAGCCAGAACTGACTAAGACAGCAGTCCGTCCTCTGCTCCCTGTGCTATATCCAGCCTCTAGCAACCACTCATATGTTTTCTGTCCGATAGTGTTGCCTTTTCCAAAATGTCATATAAATGGAATTAGAGTTATAGTCTTCAGATTCTAACATTTTTTTCACTTAGTGCCATGTGTTTGAGATTCATGCATTTGGTGACGTATAATATAGTTCATGGTTTTTTATTGCAGAGTTTTTCCTTGTGCTGCCGGTCAGCCTGAAAAATGGCCCCAAATGGGTCTGCCTCTAGGCACTCACACCTCATATAGTCGCCTCCCATCTAGTGGACTGAATATATAACTTCCTTGTAACAAACAGAACATGGCAGAAGTGCTCATAGTCCCACCCAAGAATAGGCTGTGTAAAGATGGTGGCTTCCCTCACGAGTATTCTTTCTAGCCATTGTGGATTGCTTGCTCTGGGGGAAGCCAGTTGCCCTGCTGTGAGGCCACCAATGGAGAAGCCCTTGTAAGTAAGGATCTTCTGAGGCCTTCCAGGGCCCATGTGAGTAACCTTGAAAATGGACCATCTATCGACCAAGCATCAAGATGGCTACTAGTATAGTTCTGGCTGAGAGCTGATAGCTATCTCACAAGGGACTTTGTACCAAAGGCAATCAGCTCAGCCACATCCAGATTCCTGACCCCAAAAAAACTGGACAATGATAGCTGTTTGTTTTAGTATTTAGCCTCCAAATTTGAGGAGGGGGCGGATTTTTACACAGCATTAGGTAGCTAATACAATCTAGTTACCAGTTAAAGGGTTAGGGATTATGAATTCAGGCACCACAAGCATTTGCATACAGGTGTTTGTGTGGACACTGTTTTCATTCCTGTTGGGTAAATACCCAGGAGTGGGATCGGTGGGTCATACAGAAAGTGTATGATATACTTCCCAGGGAATTGCCAACTCAAGTCTGTGTCTTGATGCTTTCGCCAGCATTGGAAATTCTCTAACATTTCTCACCAAATCTTTTCTCTTGCCCACGTACCTTCTCTCCTTTCCCTAGGATTCCAAAAGTCCTCCTCTCTGACTGTATCCTTTAGGCCTCTAAACCATTTTCTGGAATTTCCATTCTCCTCCTTTGCTTCTTTGTGTCTCATTCTGGATATTTTCTTTCACTGCCCCAGGTTTTTATTTTTAAATGACTGTGTCTAATTAACTTTAAACTCATCCTCCCTTATACTTAATTTTATGACTGTATTTTTTAATTTCAGAATTTCCATTTGACATGTTTTTATCGTTTCCCATTTCTGCTGAAATTCTCAATCTTTTATCTCCTCGGGCATAGTAAACATACTTATTTTGAAGAATGTGCATTTGAAGTCTGATCTTTTGAGCAGCCATGGATATACTGTGGTTGACTGCTATTTTTGCTTAGTATATTTTTCAGCTTATTTTGTGCCTGGTACTTTTTGACTATGTATTGAATTGAAGCATAGGATGCTATAACGGGGATATATATATATATAATATTTTTCTCTCAGGTAGTTGTGGGTCATATCCGTCCTTGAGGTTGTATTGAGATGATTCATAGGGGATGTGGTTCCTGATTCTGATTCAATTTATCCTTAGGATGGACACTTCAAGGCCCCACCCCCTGGCCTTGGCAAACTCCAGACTCAGTCTGGCCCCTCGATCCCAGGAGGCAGTCATAAGCACAGCCCAGTCTTCTATGCATGAGGTGAGTGCCCCGAACATCCCTTGGAGAAAAGTCTAGACTATATGGGGTTCTTTGTTTGGCTTCCATTGCATTTCATACTCACTTTTTCATTCCTTTCCAGTGTTTCACTGCCTTAGTTTTCTAGTGCAGTGGATCAAATTAAACAAATTTAAGAAGTTCTGTCCCACTCTTTTGGATATTCTCAGAAATGAGTTGTTCTGAATCTTTCCATAAGCCATTATTAGAAGCCCTGGGGCTCTTTTATGTGTGAGATAAATAAGTTTTGTTTAAGCTACTATTAGGAAACTTTTGGATACATACAGTCAAGCCAATTTCCAAATGATACATTAATATAATCCATTTAAACACTTAAAGCCAGTTTCGTGTTTACCATGCCTTCAATATTATTTTCCCTTCACACTTTTTAGGTATGAGAAGAAAAAGAGTGTTTTAACTCCTTCTGCTCAGTATAAGTCTCATTTTATACTGGTTCTCGTAGATCAAATACTCCAAAAATATTTCTGAAAAGTCATCTAATACTGAAAACAATTTTAGTTCTTTGATTTAACCTAAAATGTGTTGTCAATATGCCCCACAGAGACGTTTCATGGTTTATATTCTATTTTCCTTTTTTTTTATTGTTGTTAATCTTCACCCGAGGGTATTTTTTCCATTGATATTTAGAGAGTTGGGGGCAGAGGGGGAGAGAGAGAAACATCAATGTAAGAGAGACACATGGATTAGTTGCCTCTGACACTCACCACTATGGGGGCCAGGGATCCAACCTGCAACCTAGGTACATGCCCTTGACGGGGAATCAAACCCTTAACTATTTGGTCCATGGACAAATGCTCTAACCACTGAGCATGCTATTTTCCAGTTTTTAAGCCTACTTCATTTTTATGTTTTAAATCCGTTCTTCAATTTAAAATTTGTAGCTGATACAATTTAAAATTTATCTATTTAGTACTGAGTTTGAGACGTGCTTACCATTTGAGACGGAATTGCCATTTTCAGTAGTGATAGCACTAGAGAGTGAATTAGATAACTGAATCCCATGGTTATTTGCATTTCTATCTTGAGTCTCTGATGCAATCTCTGATGTACCAGGATCATCTTTGCTGGTCAGGTTCATGTTAGTTTCAAAACCTAAAATAAATTTTAGAAATGATTAGTCTTTTCTGTTAAAGTAGACTAAATATGTTGAATAAAATATTGAAATGGAATAACGAACTTATCAAATCATTAATTACATTTAAAATGATAACTCAGCAACAATACTTATTCAAATTTATGGCCTACAAAATATTTTTCAAATTTTGCCAAAGCATTGTTAAACATAATGGCCTATACTATATTTAACAAACATTGTTAAACTAAGTGGTGAAAATAAATTTGATAATTTGTTATTTTCAAATATATCTATAAGGAATTTTTGATGTCATATGTCACTTACTGTTATAGTGCTGACCATTTGAGAAGTCTATTTCCTAAAAGCATGGCAATAATTATGTCTCTGAATTCAGGTTCTGAATTATTAAACTGAGCAGAGCTGAAGCAATCTTACAGCTTTGGGATAAAACAAGAAACATATTTTCAATGTAACTGTGAAATGTGTTATTATCCATAGGAATATTAAACTTTAAAACCTTATCTCTTTATTCTATACCCTAACAAAATTACCTACATGTTATTGTATGTCCCAAATTGAATGCTCTCAGATATGCAAACATAGAAATCATTGTCCAATTTAGGCTAAAGAGCCCAATAAAGATTTTTTAAAACTATGTATTAATAATAAAGTAAAATATAACAAACACTAAGGTTTGGAACAATGTCTAACTGAGGTGGATGTTTACATAAGGATAGGATCATCCTTAGGCAGGGTCTACGAGCGAGAATGTACAAATCAAGCACATTTGTCATCATGGTGTCAGACTGGCTCCTCCAGAACCCATCCCCAAAGTCAGGCTCCCCTCCCAGATTGGCCAGGTGCATGAGGGATTGGCTCTTGCTTCCCCAGGGACCTCAAAAAAGCTCCAACTTACTAGGAGATTTTTGCTTGACATCAAGGTTATCCATGCTCTTTCTGTTCTTGTCTGTTGGTACATAGTAGTTTCTGGCTGTCTATAGTTAGGCCAGTCTGAAGTTTTAGGCTAACAAATTACTCAAAGGCATAATTTGCTTTTTATACTTTACATGGGGAAAAGAGTTTATCAGCCATGATCCCCATAAACAGGACCTCAACAGGCAGAGAGGCTATCCCTGTATTGCTGAAAGGCGAATTAAGGTCACCCACAGTCATGCAGGTGGAAAGAGGGAGAATAGAACTTTAATCTATGTATTATAACAATTGTTCAGTTTTGTTTTTCACTAGAAGACAAATTAGGCTATGTCTTTCCATGTCATTTCATTGAATTGCTGTTTAAATACCAAGGAAGGAAATAGGGAAAGTAAGGAGGGATATAAGAGGGAGGGAGAGAGGAAGGGAAAGAAGCAAGGAAGCAAGCCAGGCAGCCCTCTACAGCTTAGCTCAATCCTTTCTAACTCTTCCTCCTGGACATTCTCTCCTCTTGCCCCTGAGGCTCACACTCAATAGCACTACAGATGGCCATGTTCCCAGCTGCTCTATATTGACTCGCATTTCAGTGCTTTGGTCTATGCAACCCCTCTGCCTGGAATGTGCTCTCCACTCAACAACCCTGCCTCTTCCTTACCCTCCAGTGAGGATCTTGTTCAGATCACCCCCAGTGCAGTGGCCACTCATTTACCAGTAAATAATGTGCAGCACAAGAAGGAATCGGGCTGCCTAACCAGAAAGGTGTGCTAAGGTTTAGAGTAGAAAATGCTAGACAGTTAGAATGAAGGCAAAATGAACAGGTCTTTGAAAATCAAGCAGAAGCATTTATATTTCAATGATCCAGGGAACCATTGCAACTCCTGACTCCTTAGACTTAAAAAGGCCTTGGTCAAGCCAATGTGCATAAGAACAATGATGCCGTTGAGGTTGGGTGATCTTAGCTCTTGACAATGAGAAATCACCAAGAAAGCTGTAACTGAGAGAATATCTATTCAATTTGGTCAACTCTATTTTGTCATTGTTACTTTTTAGTCTTTGGAAAGTTAGTAAGTCAAGTTTTATTTTAAAGTCGTTTCAAGATACAGACATTCACCAACTTTCATTTCTCTTTAAGACTAATTTTTTTTTTCATTCCTTAATTCAGTTGTTTATTGAGTGTCTACTATGTGCCCAACACCCTCCCTCCAAGTGCTGGAGATACAATAATGAATATCATAGGCAGCTTGGAGCTTACTGGCCAGTTTGGCAACAGACAAACAAGCAAAGAAACAAGCAGATAATTAAAAGTGGTGAAATCCCAGCTGGGTAGAAAACTTAATGGGAAGTGGGGGTAGGCAGCCAACATTTTCAGAAAGCATGGATCAGGAAAACATACCTAGGAAGTGGCAGTGAGGCTCGGAGAAAAAGGAGGGAAACAAGCAACTGTGTTGATAGACAACCTCCCCCATGTCTGAAGGTCTCAAACACGAGAGCTCACCTTTTCCAATGAACCAGGTCCCAATGAGTTGGGCACGTGGAAGCAAAGGGTAGATAAGAAAGGAGGACAGGCATATCACTCAGTGCTGGGGAGGCCCCGGCAGGCAGGCGGAGTTTAGCTTTTGTTCTCAGTGCAGTGGGAGGTCACAACAAAAAGGTATGAAGTAGGGAGAACCTCCCTGGGTAAATGGGGACAGTCTTCTTATGTCTGGTGCTGCAAGACTCAATCCTCTGAGACACTGTGTCTCGGCATGAATATTTGATGCAAGCTTTCCTCATAACTGATTTCTATCTCATTAACCACCGATATATTTAAATTATAGTCCAAACCTCCACTTTTGCTAGTAAAACTTAAAAAAACCTTTTCACATTTCAGATCAGCATGTGAAATTGTAGCCAATAAAAGTTCTTATTTTTACTTTTTTTATATTTTGTTAATCCTCACCCGAAGGTATTTTTCCATTGACTTTTTTAGAGAGAGTGGAAGGGAGGGGGAGAGACAGAGAAAGAAACATTGATGTGAGAGAGACACATCGATTGATTGCCTCATGCCCTCGAGGTATGTGCCCTTAACAGGAATCGAACCCTGGACCCTTCAGTTCTTAGGCTAAGCTGCATCCATTGAGCCAAACCAGCTAAGGTGCCAATAAATGTTTTAAAATTTGTCACAATAAACTGTGACCCTTACATTATCTACTAAGGTTTTCCTTTTATGTTTATATTAAAAGCATATGTCTACTCAAGGGTAGCTCTGGATTGGAATAAGGGGATGTCTTTCTTAATGTAAGCTAAGAATTAATGGCCAGCCTAATGATTATTATTCACATCGCTTTTACAATAATTACCATCTCCTGAGTGTTTATTATGCTCTAATCCCTGCTAGATGTGATACTTGACTTAGCTCTTGTTTTCCTAACAGTTCTGAAGAACTGTCACTATCATGCCTATTTTCAAGATGAGGTCATTGAGGCTTATGGAGGTTAATCTACATGCAAACATTTCACAATTAGTTAGGGTTGCAGATGAATTCAGACTAAGGCATGAAGGGCTCCACCATCCACCCACACTCATTCCTGTGCCTGACCCCTTGTGTAAAGTCTTCCCTCCTTATTTCATTTGCTGGTGTAAAAGGATAAGGTAGCTTCCTTTCTGTGGCTTTATCACCCATCCTCAGTGGTAAGGAACTCAGATCTGAAAAGTTGTACTTTAACCACTGAACTAGAGTTGCCACATCAATATATGTGTCCCCACTCTGGGGTTATCCTTACTCATTAATTTTAACTGGAGGATTCTTAGCATAGTAAATTCTGTGTCAGCCTTAGCTCACAAACACCCTACTCCAAGTTAGATTCAGATACATAAAAGCATCTGTGCCCAAACTTGTTAATATTTCGATTCAGTCACAATGTGGATCAAATGCAGAAATTCTCAATAATTTGATTTTGTTGTAAAGTGTCAGTTTAGAGCATGAATGGTTGCAATGTTCCTTGTCAAAAGCATGCCCATTACCCTGTACTTAAGCACTGAAGAAATTATAACAATAACAAATCAAGAGGACATGGGCATTAAATCTGAAAAAGCCTTAGTTATAAAAGTGCATACACAAGATGCATATTTTATGGAGACTTTTCAAAGGATAATACAGAGCAAACAAAGTCATCAAGTTTGTTCATGCCTCCAAGCAGTGGCCTTCAGGGTTTTGAGGGAGAAGAAAAGTCGGTCACACCAAAAGGAAATATTTGAGATTCTCAAGGAATCTAAGCAAACAAGTAGAGAAGTGAGAACTGTAAGATCCTGTATAACGATTTAAGGTATGTCTGAGTCATTTCTCCATCTCTACATCTTGTGAAATCAGTGGTTTGTGTCACTTAGGGCATCCTTCGGTCAGGTACGTTGTAACATTGGTTGATCCAAATACCCACGCTGGTTTCTTTTAGCCTATAAACAGGATTTCTCGGTGGCCCCTGCCTGATGTTGAAATGAATTACTTTGGGATTGACTCAAAGATAAAGTCTTGGCCTTACATTAGTATATGGCTATTAAATACAAGCAAGCAAAGAAGGCACATTTTAAGTTGAATTTTAATCTAGTGAGAGTTGGAGCAAATCTCTAAATGCGAATACAAAAAAAAAAAATCAGTTGTCCTGTTTTAGTTTTTATAGAACTAAAATATCCTGCTTGGGTGGGTGTGATCCTTTGAAACTGTGGTTTTCTATAGGAGGTGATATTGTCACCCCACCCTTCCCCACCCTCCCACCTCTAAGCAACATTTGGAAATGCCCAGTTATCACACTGGGGTAGGGGGATGCTACTGGCATCTAGTGGGTAGACAACAGAGATGCTACAAAACACCCTCCAATGTACAGAACAGCCCCCTCCCCAATGACGAAGAATTATCTGGCCCAGAATGTCAACAGTGCTGAGGTTGAGAAAGCCTATTATAAAACCTAAGTTAGATCATGTCATTTCCCCACTCCAGTCTCTCCACTGGTTGCTGATTTTCTGTGGATCAAGATCCAAAGGCTTCCTGAGGCTGAGAGACCCTCCATACCTTGATTCCATACCCCCAACTAAAGTCATCCTTGTATCACTCACTTAGCTTTGTCTTCTCCCAGACGGTGCAAGGTGCATGGGGACTCTGCTCACACCTCCCCTAGCAGAAAGGCCTTCCAGACCCCCTTCTAGAAAACAGCACCCCACTCCCTGCCCCAGGTCAATTTCTGTTCCTACTCCCAGCTTTTGTTTTTCTACAGAGTCCTCACTGTGGAACACATTAAATTTCAATTGTTTATTTGTTTTCTGTCTCCTCCCGGTGGAATTTTGGCACCATGAGCTCAAATGCAATGTCACTGCCTAGAACAGTGCCTGCCCACAGCCTGTGTACAACAAATATTTTTGAAAGAAAGAGGGAAAGAAAAGAATGAATAAATTATTACAACAACACTGCTATAGAAATTTCCTTTTCTGAAAGGAATTACACTTTTTGTAACTAAAATAATTGACAAGTTTACTACCCGAAAAATTCATGTGAACAACTGTGGAGAAATCATGTGTCACAGTAATAATTTTGCCTCATTCACATGAGATTATTGGGAATATATGAAAGGATTTCCATTGCTAATAATATGCTTTTGAGTCCTAATCTCTACTTATTTAAAATTACATGGTAAGGGAAATATCCCATTGTATGAGGTGAGATTTCTCTACTTATTCAAAGGGCTAGAGCTGCTTTCTTTCTACCTCGGAGTGTTAACATGTGGAAGAAAAGGCATACAGATAGAAATACTCTGGTCCATAATGTGAGGATTCACATCTTCAGTATTCCCAATTTCCAATGATAAACATTTCATTACTGTCCTATCAATATGCAAGATCCATACATATGGAGGTTTGTAAAATCTTACTTTACATGACTTTACAATCTCTAATGTTAGAAAATTGAAATCAATACAGTAAATGTTGCCTCTGGGATCTTGCTGCATGGCGATAGGCAGTGGCGGGTTGACCAGGAGTCTAGTGAGTGGAAGTTCCAGACCTCACCTCGACTAGCAAAAAGCCCAAGAGGGAGTGGGTAATGCGTGTACATTTAACATTTGTACATGTGACAGCTTTTTTTCTGACAAAATTTCTATAGTAATGTAATTGCAATAATTGGTTTATGATTCACAGTTTTTCTCTCTCTTTCAACAAATATAGGGTGTCCCCAAAATGTATAATACACACTCTGAATAATTAATTCCAATGTTTTTTTTTTTCTTTTCAGATTTAACCCATTGGAATCATTATTCAAAGTGTGTTTATATATTTTTTGTGGGCACCCTACATTTATTGAACATCTGCTATGTATAGGCACTGTTCTAGGCACTGAACAATGAGTAATTTTGCTTTGATTTATTTTCTCATTTTAAATAAATGTCCACTTTAATCCCTAAGTTTTTGTCATTTTTTATTATTTTTCTTAAAGAAGTCCCTCCTCCTCCCAATTGCATAACCTTAAATATCTGGAAAAATAAACAGAACCTGTGCCAGGTATAAGGTCTAAGCACTTACTGGGAGAAGAATGAATGAAATCACTGAATAAGGCTACAAGGCAACATAGCCTCTGGCTCACATTGATACCATGATCCATTGCTTTATGCATTTCCTCAGGGCAATGTCCAAATGGGAAAGGCCTAACTCCTCACCAGTCACAGAACTATTTTTTTAAGTTTACCCTGATATGAAAGGTGTGCAAAAGTTCATGTAAGGGGATGTGTGTAGGAGAGGAAGCAGAGGTAGGATTTTCTTGGGGGAGAAGAGAGGTAAGAAGAAAGCTAAGGAGAGGAACTTCTTCTGCAGAATGACTGCAAATATTCTGCAGGGGAGGGGAGACCTTTAGTACTAGGGAGAGAAGTTTCCTTACACAAGTCTGGTCCAGCTAGTGATACATGATGAGGTCAGTGAGCAACTGAGTGAAGTACTCACTCCACATCAATAGCAAGTACTCACTCCACATCAAAGGGCTCAGTGGCTAGTCCATCTCTAGGAAACAGATGTCCTTGAGCCGGTGGCCGCTCTGGGCGACATGTGAGAGCGGAACACAGAAAAGAAGAGTGATGAGCTATGAGCCAACCACATTCTTTCTCCAAACTGGGAGATTTCTCCATGAATTCCACAAGTACTTATTAAGTCCTAAACAGTCCAAGTTTTAAGCTAAGATTGAACTGTATGCTTCTAGAAATGTATATCTACAAAACAAAACAAAAACGATCCCTCAAATGCGTACATCTAGAGGGGCGATAAGACACAATAATGACAGGAATTTATGGTCCAAACTAATGAGTGCAAGAAGAGGCACCAGTGACGACTGTACATCTCTCTTGAGGATTTAGGGAAGAATTATTCAGAATAATCCTTGCAGGATTGTGTCCTACTCAGCTGAGTTAACATTTGTTGTTGTTGTTGTGTGTGTGTGTTAAAGCCTTTGACACATAATATGCCAGCATGTGTGGGAGGGACGTCCGGGGTGCATTCTAATGGGTGGCCTTTTCTCAGGTGTCTGGGTGGTGACTCAACTTAAAGCTGGTTGCCTTCATGGCGCCTGCTATGCAAACGCTAAGGCAGCAGAAGACCAGGGGCTGAACCAAAAACTATGCAAAATGTCCCAGGAATCCATGGTGGGAGGGGATGCAATAGGCAGGTGAGCCTCTGGGGCCTGGGCAGGAGGAGAAACCACTGGGTTTTGAAGCAGGGACAGCATGTGGAGAGGAGCGGGGAAGGGGAGTAAAAAGTGTAAAGCTAGTCAGGACGGAGCATGCCCAGGAGAGAGAAGAGGCTGGCTCTGCCACAGCTCCGCCCTGAGAAGGGGTTGTTTATGTGGTATCCCAGGAGTGACCTCCAGGCAGTATTTAGAGTAAGG
Source organism: Eptesicus fuscus (assembly GCF_027574615.1). Taxonomy (NCBI): domain Eukaryota; kingdom Metazoa; phylum Chordata; class Mammalia; order Chiroptera; family Vespertilionidae; genus Eptesicus; species Eptesicus fuscus. Next base: position 72,459,595 of record NC_072480.1, on the reverse strand, counting down.
GTGTGGCATGAAAAAGACTATTTAAAAATGTTACTAATCTAGCAAAATAGCTGGATTAGCCCCCAGGAGAGATTAGAAACTGAAAAGCAGCGAGAATTTAGACTAGGGCATAGGACAGGGAAGGCAGGGAGGGGCCAAGTTAAAGACCCTTTTGAGTTGAGGGACGGGGAGTAAGTCAGGACCAGTCAGGTGCCAGGAGATGGGGATGAGTTTGGAGCTGCTGACTTTGAAATCACAGGGGTTAAACTTTGTGGCAGTTATGTGAGCAAGAGCAGATATTAGGACAGAAAAGAAAATGTCTCGGGCAGACTTAGCAATCTCCCAGCAGGGCGGCTTTCTTCCAGATAAAGTGACGTTCCTATGAGTAAGGAGGCAGAAGGTGACACATAAGTGATAGTGGATACAAACAGGCAGGTGCAGGCATGAGGCGGGGGTGTGTGGGGCGGCTGGGGGAGTGGCAGAAGCGAAGGGCTTTGCACGGCAGGCAGAGGGAGGCTGACAGTACCAAATGCCACAGAAAGGTCAAGGAGAAGGAGGAAGGGATGAGCAATTGAGTGCTTCTTTAAGAAGAATGCTTAAAAACATTTCTCTCTTAGTTACCTTAACTTGAGATAATTTTAGAGTGTATTTTGGACACATATAAGCTAGGATCCAGGTTTCAGTCGTGCAGGAGAAAAACAAACTATAGCTGTTTGACTGATTTCAAGTACTGAGAGGGCCACGCAAGGCATAAAAAATGTGAAAATACATTTTAAACTCATTACTCATGCTGGCTATAATTCATCCTGCAAGTCTATAGGAAAATTCCTCTTCAGAAAGGCTATTGCATGGAGGGAATGTGCTTGTTTTTTCCTATTTGGCATTAAGGAAAAGTACAAGTGCTGAGAGAGGTGGCTGGCATGGCCCTGCTACTTCTCAAGTTCTCATTTCTAAAATGTGGGCGTCACAGCTAGACTGTGCTTACTGGTAGACATAAATGGTATGCAATTAAATTTGGGTAAGGTCCCTTAGATCCCAAATCGGCATCTAATTTATGTTAGGCCAAATCTAGTTTGTGATACAATGAACAAACAATGCACTTTAAATCTCTGATTTTTTCTAGATCCCGATATTATTGTACATGGGGAAGAAATACAGATAAGGACTATCAATATCACTCCTAAGCCCTACCCCGTACCCCTGCATTCTGCTATAGCAAAATGAATTAAACCTTTTCTTATACAGGAAGGTATAACCCAAACATCTGGCATATTGCCCTAGAGAAAGACAAAGGTCAAGTGTAAGGATCCACATAGGCACAGGGCTGATCCTAACGTCAAATAAGAAGCGATTTCACGTGCCGGGGTGTGTAACCAGATACACGATGCGAGGAAGGGCTGCGTTGTTAAAGGGGAGATGCCTACACTTCTGAAAGGTGCACCCTGATTTGTGCACAGCACAAATGTAATTGACCGGGTGAATCCACCGTTATCATCCCTTTGCCAAGAGTTGCAGAAATGTATCCACGGAGGGCTTCGGTGTCTGAGAGCAATGCAGAGCTGGCAACAGAACGCGAGGTTCCCATGCATTTACTCCTGTGACACAGCAGCTTTCCACAATGGTTATATTTCAATGTTGTATTTTTTCGGTTTCTTAACTAATCAGTTCCTATGACACTGCGGCCGGCCGTTGGAAAGGGCAGAGGAAACAGAATTGCTCTACGTGCTGCTAACCTTAAAAGGCTAGAGCTGGTCCCCAGCATTCCTTCCTACTCTTTTAATAAGTCCTTATGAAATCTCCACTCTTTAGCTGATCAAACCCCCGCCGCCCGCCCTGAACTTGTGTCTGAAACATTCTTCCGTGACAGAGAGTGCCACAAACACTTGCTCTGGCTTAAGTAGGGTAGGATGGAAATGCTTCCCTGTCCCCCTCCTCTTAGCTCCTGCCACCCACGTCCCTGCCAAGTCTCAGGAGAGGCAAGAAAACACCAACTGAAGCAGGAAATAGAGTGATATCTTCAACAACATATGCGCTGAGCAGGGGAAGAAGGTATTGATAGTAAAGCTAAAAAATGACTGTCAGTATAAATAAGGGTTTCAGGACCCAAAAATGCATAGAAAATTATGCTGTGCCAATATTCTTTTAAATTCAACTAACCAGATCCTTTTGTGCCTGTCTATCCTGTTCCTGCCATAATGGAAAAACACCACAACACATCAATTCTTTTCTTTTCCCAGTACTTGGGTAGCTTGCCTTTCCTATAATTAGCTGAATATGTAACACCTAAACAACAAGCTGGCCTGGCTTGAGGATCCATTCCTCACGTATAATTTCATAGGTCATGCGGTTATTTATATTCCTGTTATTTTTACGTTTCCTAAATGCCAGGGTAACGTAAATCTAGGAGTCCTAGGATGCAACTCCTGCAAGGCAGCGCTGTTGGTCTCAGCAGCATTTGCTTTAGGTAGACGGTTCCCATCTACTTTCTCCAGAAAGCAAAGGTGAAGAAAAGAATATGCCTGCTCTTTTATTGGGAGCATTCAGTATTTGAGACACAGATGGTGTCACACGGATGGTAAGCTAGTGACACCTATCATCTGAAAATACCAACACGGGGTAGCCCCATAACACTTCTGACCAGTTCACACATCCTTTCTTAGGTATGACATCGGTGCTCCCTTCAGAAGAAAAAGTATGTATTTATTTTCATGAGAATTGCATTGACTCTATTTTGTCTCTTGGTATTTCACCACTTCTATGAATGGAGCCCCTCTTGGGTTTTTAACAGATTAATTGCTTTAAGAATAACGACTGGAATCCTTTTAAAAATATATCATCTACAGTTGTTCCACATCAGGGACATTAGCTGCTACTCCAGTTGTAGCATGCCGTTCTAGTGCCTTCTGGCCATCCTCTATCTCCACCACATAAACCTCAGCACAGCTAGAGTTTGGGCTGAATCACTTCTGTGTCATACAATTGTTAGCATGACTTTCACAGATACAGTTGCAGCAGGTCAGAGAGAACCAGTAAAATCAGCAAAAGTTTTAAAAAACAAAAAGCAGTGGTGTACGTTGAGTCTTTCCAAAATCCTTGCTCAGAACGAATTACAAAATGTACCCACCTAAAATATTTAATAACCAAAGGGCACAGGCCAGGACCCAGCAGAACAGGTGGAAGCCATACACCCTACACCTCTCGCCTTGTCAACATTTAACTGAGAAGATACTGGGCAGGCCTGGGGCCAGGACACCCAAGGTGATGGAGTGGGTGATGGGAACCTTCTTGCAGGTCTCAGGAGAGCAGGCAATTCTAACTGGCATCAAGATATTTCAATATTTTAACAACAGTGTAGTGGCAACCCTGCACCTCTGTAGAACAACCCTGCCTGCCCGCATTGGCTGACTACCAGCCAGCAGCTCTGAGGCCTTACATAATGAATTAAAAATATCTACGAAGGCTTAAATTCTTGTCAAAATTCTCCTCAAGCCACCTGCACTGTTTCTTTGATAGCTCCGATGGGAGTGCCCTTTACTAGAGGTAGACTGGTTGGCGTGACTAAATCTTTGTGCCTCCAGATCACACGCACATGTGACTGAATGGCCCTTGAGCTATTGCAGTGACATATCACAGAGCCGATGTCAGTTACTCAGAAAGGCTGAACAGCTGGGACACTGTAGGGAGGGTTAACCCTGTGTCTCAAATGGATTTTCATTTCACCACAGGAAGCAACCACCAAATGGCCAGGCAAGCGTTGGGGCTCCCCTTCTCATGGGTCCCACGACTAATCATTTCTCATTCATCACTGCTAAAGTAAATCCTTCCCACAGACCCTGGTGTAGTTATTCCAAAACAGACCTTGATTATGTCATCATGCCCTTGAGTGAATCATCGTGCAGGATGGACCACACACTGGCCTATAGCATGAGGGCGGGGGCCTCCTGTCCTGGTGTTTTCTCTCCTGTTGCTTTAGTCTCATTTCCCTCCATCCCTCCACATAAATCCTACCTTCTAGACCAGTGTTTCAAAGAACATATTTATGGGGTGGAAAATCAATTCAGATGGTCACCATAAGCATTTGAAAATGAAAGAGAGTAGAAAGAATTGAATAACAGTGCAGCCTTTCCCAAGCATTAAGGGTAAGTAGCCTTTTGTGAATCCCAAATAATATCTTCACGTAAGAACTATTTCTCGCTGCCTGGATACATTGGGTTTCTCGTGCCTCCCTGCTGTGAGCTGCTTATGAGCAGACCCCACACTTTATTTTTAAAATCCAACAGCTTAGTATCACGCCAGGCACAAAATAGATCCTCAGTGCACTTTTTTTTTTAATAAATGAGTAAATAAATAAAGCTTGTTCTTCTTATTTAATGATTTTTCCAAAACTCTGAAAATGTGAGGAAAATACAACCAGTAATACAAAATATTCTTGCTGGTTTAACCATTTTGCCTGAAGTTAATCTCTGAGTTTTTAAGCCTTGAAAAACACACACACACACAAAAAAAACCCGCATGTCTTAGGGCTGTGTCATAGATTGATTTTATTATCTGAAAAGTGGAACATTTTTTCTAAAATCATTACAGAGGGTTCTTAGGATGTTTTCAATCCCCACAGCAATGGAAGTGCTCTCTGATGAGCAACTGGACCATATCACTGGGTTTCCTAATGATCCTCAGATTAAAAAGACATTTTTATGATCCCTCATCACCATACATAAAGCACAGCGCCTCTGTCCCGTGTCACTATCCCAGCCTCTGTAAACTACACTCGATTTCAAGTCTGAGTAAGTGAATGAAAGAGACCCCCCCCCACACCCACCACATAGCTGCAACTACATTAGTGAATTTAATGCTAACAATTACAGCTTTAGTGTCTCCTACGACACGTAAGTGATTCAGTTAAAATCTCTAGTTGTGCTGTTTATGTGGTGGAGATGAGGGATGACCAGAACGCATGAGAACAGCATGTTACAACTACAGCACAAGCAGATGTCCCTGAAATGGAGCAACGTACATTACAGCTTTCTTAAGGACTGCAGTAGTTATTCTTAAAGCAAGTTATCTATTAAAAATCCAAGAGGGACTCTATTATTAGCTATATATGAAAATGGTTAAATACCAAGAGACAAAATAGGACAAACACAATCCTCATGAAAATAAAAAACAATAAATATTATTTTCTCTATGGGATCTGCTGCGGGGTATTAGTTCTTTAACTAAGAAAGAATGAGTGAATGGGTGGAAGTGGTATGGGGGCTACCCTCCTTTAAATTAGTCATTTGTTCTCCTCTATGTCCCCTCCATCTTTCTATTAAAGCCAGTCTTGACCCAGCCAGTTGGAAGTCTCAGTTGAGAACTGGAATTAAGCAAATATAACTCCAACCAATGAGTGTGACTTTAGGAATAATTTAACAGGTGAGAGCTTTGGGTTTTTGTTGTTGTTGTTGTTGTTTTGATGACAGGAGATACCTGCACAGTGATAGTTTTCACCCATTTTTTTGCTCCAGTCTTCTCTCTTTCACTTACTTCTTTGTGGATCATCCATCTCTTCACATCAAAGCATAATAGTAAAACAAAAAATCCAAATCAGGGCTATTTGCCTGGGAAATACCCTGATGTACCCATTGGGTATATGCCACTTCTTTCTTTCTTTACAATGGACATTTCTTTTGGAAGAGTATGTTTGACCCTGAACCAGAGTTTTGGGTGTGAAGAAACTCTTTTATTGTTTGTTTTTTTTCAGGGACTTTGGGTAATGCATAACTTGTCAGGTGTCCTGGTACAGTGACTGTTCCACTGTACATCTGTGTGCTCTCGGATCCAGCTTCTGCCTGCCATTGCTGAAGCTCTGCCTATTATAGAATCTAGTCATCTTTGTGGGAAGCAAAGTGAATGAGATTGTTGTTTATTGTCTCATTACAATTAACATGCACTCTTAAGCTGCAACTCCCAGTAATTGAAAAGGTACAGTGCCTAAGTACAAATATTGAAGATTTCCAGGAGAAACCAGAAAAAGAAAGAAGTGAAAACCAGAGTAGAAAAAGACGCGAGAAGCTTCACATACAGCGATGCTGGGTGACTGTTGTTGACTCATGGAATGGGTAAAGTAATAATGAATACAGCTAGCTCTCCAGTGGTGCGAAATTTTTCTAGGCTAATCTGAGGATTAATCATCAAAATGATTCAAGGCGCCATAAAGCACCTAAACACCAGTAGGTAATTAAGAAATAGGTTTTTCTTTTTCAGTCCCCTTAAGGAGAGAGAGAACATGGCACCAATCCAGCGGATCTTTAGGAAAACATTCCACACACCATGTCGCTTCTAAGCATTTCTGTACAAAAGGAAGAAAACCCCAGGATATTGTATTATGTGGCAATAATGAGATGCAGATAGTCAGGAAGGTCTTTATTAACTTGCTTAAGGAGAGCTGCTGAGTGGCTGAGAGGATAAAGCATTGGGCTTCTCTTTGGAGCCCCAGTGGGAGTTTAATTCACAATCCAGGATAGAGACCCACACTACACAATAGCTGCTTGCTTTAATGGGTTGGTAGTATGAAAAATATTTACTGGTTATGAAAGATAATCCATTTTTGAAAAGACTGTCTCTTTATTTCAGAATGCCAGGTATAATAGATTCTTCTCCCGCTGACAATGCAGTGTAGAACATCCCAGTTGAGATGGCTTCTTTGCCGCATTTGGCTCATCTCGAAAATGATGAACTATTTATGCAAGATACATATCTCTGGTATGACTGGCATGCTAGAGACTGCAGTTTCACAGCCAATAATGCTAAGGTAATTTCCCAAGATAATTCATACTCTTCGAAGGGTAACTTTTTGATTAGGCTGATCTAAATATTTAATTGTCACATCTCTGCTTGGTTTTGCTCCTGGGTTTCAAAGGATAATGAAGCAGCATGGCCTAGTGGAAGTGCCATGGTCATGAGAAGGGCCTGACACTATTTTTTTATTCAGCCATGTTTCTCCCTTATGCCATTATCTATATCACTGTGTCCATATTCACATAGTTTAAAAAATAACAAATTTCTTCCTTAATTTTCTGAAAGTTGCTGTAGAGACAGGAGACCAGGGCTTTTTGGAATGTATGCCTTTCTCCTGTTGAAAATCACTGCTGACCATAGGTGTGGTTCTTAGCATGGTCCCTGGTACAAGGTGAGGGATCACCACACCTTTCCTTTCTGGCTGGTCCTGAATGTGATGCCCTGCAAATATGATGGAGGCTTACATCATGCAGTTAAATGCTTCCTTAAGGAAAGATGAGTACTTTGCAAGTGAATACAACTACAGTGTGTGCTTATCAGTAATTAGCCACTCAGTTTCCTGGCAAAACTTTATAAAGGCCAAAAAACCCAATGGTTTTGAATGGGAGGAATTATGCTGGCCCAAACTGTGTGCTGTGGGTCCCTGGCATTAGAAAGGACACTTTGTGAGATGGGTGAGTAGAAAGAGTTTTGTAAAGAACTGAGGACAGAGAAGGAAAAGGTGGGGAGGCACAAAAGAAATATCCTCTTAGCTAAAAACTATGCATGCATGTCCCTCAGGAACATTTACAACAGAGGAAAAAATAGTTTTATCTCATATCTTTTCATGGTAATGACTTTATGTTTGACTTCAGAAGGGAATTACTTTCTGAGACTTGATATCATTTGAAAAAAAAATTAATCGTGCTTGAAGAATGAGAATGACATAACACAAAGAATCCAGGGTTTGGGAGAAAGGAGACATGGTTGATTCCTGACTCTGAGACTCATTAATTTCTGTGATTATGGGAAAATCACTTAATCCCTTAAAGTCTCAGATTGCTCATTAGTAAAAGGGGTTCACCTGCTTCACTTGCCTGACAGAGAGGGGAGGATTTGGGGAGGAAAGAGATGTCAATATGATTCACCAATAGAAAACAGTCACTTACAAATACTAGCTATTAATATTATGAACACACTACCATTAATAAATGTTCCATAGCATTTCTGAGTATATATGAGGTCACACACTCATACCTAGAATTACCACTATCATTTTGGTTCATTTTCCTCCTCTGGCCTTTTGCACTCTTTATACCAGAGATCCTATAAGTTAATACTGAATTCCCATGTGAGGAAGAGAAACAAACGGAGATAATCCAGGGTTTCGTCATGGAGCTCCCAGGCAGAAAGCTTATCTTGCTCTGATTCCATGCAAGGCAAGTAGTGTCTTCTCTTCTCTCTCTTTTCCCCTCAACATTCACAGCTGTATCCTAAAAGGACCATGTACACTGAATCTGCATGTCTTATTGGTTCTTCTGGCTGCCATGTCTATTCTACTTCTGCACTTGGAAAACTCCATCCACTTGTTGTTATTCATTGCTCTTCCTGATTACCTGTCTGCTCAGCCAGACTTTCCTAGACTCTCACGGGCCAGTAAGGATACCATGTGTACACATTTGATGGGGTTCAGGGGCCACTTGGGGCTCAAATCTGGACCCACTAACAGTTTATGACCTCTGAACTAAAGCCTCTCTCCTCCATTAGAATTTCACTCATTGACAAACATGTCTGTCTCCTACACTGTCTGTGACAGCCAGATTTCTTTCTTGGTTTTTTGGATTCCCAGGAACAGGCCCTGTGTTTACATTAAACGAAGGCTTATTGGATGACTATAGGGAATTAGCTCTACAAGTTCATGCAAGTCCCATTTACAGGCCCCTGGTTGCACAATTTCTCTGTGTGAATTCCTGGGTATTTATAGGGAGAAGGTGCTGTAAATTATGAGAAAATTGTTACAAACGTTCAAAACATTCACAGACATTCAAAATCAAAAACTCATTTTAGAAACATCCAATTAATATGCTCTGAACATAAGTAAATTTGGCTAATGATCACTTTATTAAAATTGAAAGCTTACTTCTAAGTGGAGATGAATGAAATATTTGGGGAGTTAGAACCACTGTATACCTGCAAGTTCCAAATGTAGATACTCTCTGTTACTGCACAGGGATCAAGAACTTGGTGAAAATACTCTTTTCTCACACACAGATATATTCTCCTTACGTCAAAGGCCAGGTTCATTAACATGGCAGGAAAAGAAACTTTAGCAGGCTAATCGTTGCCCAATTCACTTAGTGATAAATGGGGAACTTGCTTCTCTGGGGATATTAAGCTTGTCTTCCCAAAGGACTTACTCATTTGGAAAATGAGGGGAATTTAGCGTTGATTCAAAATGGTTCCAGAATGCAGAGGAATGCCTTACTTTCACAGGAAGGAGACTTTATGTGAGGCAGGAATGCAGACAGCAACACATCAGTAAACTATGTGCTTGTTCTGTCCACGCCCTTTATAATTTTCATGAAGCCTCGGGCCACCACCCCTTACAAATAAATCACCATGGAGAGAAAGCTTGCAGGGAGTGAGAAAGATTAACAGCTCTGCACAGCATATAGTGCTAAGAGAGCCTCTGTATAAGCAAGAAGCCTACGGGATGTCAAGCTCTGCATCCCATTAAGGAATGGCCAGATTTGCATAAGGCAGACCAGTTTCTTATTCTGCAATCTCATTAGAATGTGTCAGCGATTCAATGAAGACAGTGCAGAAAGTTCTGTCTCAAGCACAGGAGCAGAGAATGGCAATTTACAAACACTTTCCACGAACAAGTCATAGATTACGGCCAGTAATTCCTTGATATTTCAGTGAGTTTTAAGCATTTTTCTTCTTGTTACTTAACAATGAATAAGTAACTGTACTTAATTTTTCAGAGAAGCATCTAAACCTCAGAGAATGCTAATTTAAGATGCAATTGTGTGTCTTTGGGAACGTTGATCTTCCATACATAAGTCTGTTTAGATGCAATACTTAGAACTCTACACTTTTTGGATGGTAAGAGAAGGGGTAGTCTGCACCAGCTACCCATGTCTGGGTTTGTGTCTCAAAGCCTATGTGGAATATTTGGCAGGGCAGTGTTGTTTTTGGGGAAAGCTAACCCCCGAGAATTATTTTGTTTCTGTCATGAAAAAGTGATGGCATGGCTTCCAGGGGCAGGCTTCTGTCGAGAGCAGCAGCATCATGTGCTTTTTTGTTATTGTTTGTTTGTTTTGTGTTTGTTTGGTTTTTGTTTTGTTTTTTTACTAGAACGAAGCACAGGTTCTGTGGAAGGGGTGCCAGTTTATAGACTGGGAAGGAGTAAGAGAAAGGGTAATGAATTAACTTAGCCCTGGTTGAGTATGAGATGTGTGTGGGCCATTCAAGTGAAGATGAACAGAGGAAGGTAAACAGGTGATCCAGAGTTTGGGGCAGGGCTAGAGATGTGGGTTTGGGCATCTTTAGGGTAACTATGAAGTTAGGGGAATGTCTGAGATATGAAATGCTCACCAAAGATCTCTCTGTACTAAAGTAACTTAATAATAAATATTTGTGTTTTTTCTAAAGAACTTATATAATAAAATATTTATAAGTATTTATTAATAAATTGATTTGACATTGGGTTGTACTTCAAAAGAATCCAATAGTGGAGGAGGGGACTGGGAAGAGAAGAGATAAAATAGGGTTGGCCATGGACAAAATTCATTAATCTATTCTCTCTACTTTCGTAAATGTTGAAATTTTCCACTGAGCCAACTTTAAAAAGAATTCCTTGTTAAACAAATGACCCTGCAGAATGAAAATAACATATTGTAAAAAAAAAAAAACAAAAAACTGCTTATATAATACTCTGACTTAAAACATCCATTCTTATTCAAAATGTTTATGCAATAAAATATTTGGAAATTAACAGTAATTTCCACTTATCTTAAGTAATTCTTAAGTAAAAATGCCAAAAGGGCTAAATCTATCAAATATATTTATATGTCAAATTGCTATTTTTTAACTAAGTTTTTCACTAAGTATTTAATAACCAGCTACTATATGCAAAGAAACATTACACGTTATTTTTGTTGACATCACTTTAACTACCTATCTATATCTTATAAACTAAGGATGCACAGTATCAGAAAGCAATGGGATAATTAAAAAATACATATATTCTGTGATTCAGATTTTTCCTTAATTCAGCCTGGCTCTCCTCCACTTCTCCAGATTCCTGAGGTGTGCTGCATTTTTGTCAATGTTCTATCATCTTGATCATTTTCAATGAGTGGAGAATAACATGTTTCTTTTATTTCATGTTCTAGATACATGCAACTAGACGATGTAATGCCATTTGGAGCAATAGAGCACCCTAGTGGCCTAAGCAAGACAATGAATCTTCCCTTGCACTTAAATCAGCTCTCATAATATTTGAAACTAGGCAACTAGAAATAATTAGCATGATAATATTAGCCATATTATATATGAAAAACATTTTGTGAATATATGGAATAATTGTATCTAGAAATACATAGATAATTAAACATTTAGTCATTCTTAATTTTAAGGGCCAAGTGGCTCCCACATGGTATTCCAAAATTGTATATGTACACCCATGAGCCGTAGAGTACATGTTTGGCATATTTGAGTTTGTGGAACAGTTTTCTTCATCTAAATTGGATAACTCGTAACTTACTGCACCTTACGTGAGCAAATATGAATTTTAAAACCTTATTCTTGGTTTTTTTTTTCCCCTCTACAGTCCAGTCCTAGGCACCCTTGTGTATGTAGCTAAGAGAATTCTGTCCACCGGGGACAGAATTATTGTGTCTAAGTCATTCTCTGTCTTTTATGAGCAGGGTGACTTTGAGGAAGTAAATTAATCTCTCTGTGACTTAATTTTTCCATCTGTAAAATGGAGATAATAGCAGCAGGTATCTTTAGTCTTGTGAGAATGAAACAGGTTATTAAAACGATGCCTGGGGCATAGTGAGCACTGCAGCTCCTTGCTGCTCACATCTTTCCTCTCAGGCTGCAGTCACAACTATCATCTGCACAGCCACATTTTGTCTATAGGTGCATTCTGGACTCTTAGATGTAGTGTGATTCTCTATGGCTCAAATGGAATATCTAAGTGTCTATAGAAAATGAACCGTTTTAAGGAACATAATATTTATGAATCATTACATTCAAGTTTATGGAGTACTGATGAAGCAGAATTACACACCAAAGGACCTCATTTCTTATACACAACTCATTGTATTTTATGTTTTAACTGGAAATACCTATAGCAGGATAATAATGAGCAGTTCAATTTCCTCAAGGTCACTTTCCAAAGACGTGAGGAGATTTTGAACCATTCTTCAAAATTTGCAAAAAAAAAAAAAAAAAGGTGTCCCCATATCACAGCTGTATAAGAAATGAGCTGTAATTAATTTAGGTGCCTTGAGGGTGAATTAGCCACCCACTGGGTGATTTGGTAAGAAAGCTATTTCAGATGAAAATAAGAACATCTTTAAATATAAAGCAGGTAAAGTAGAAGATTTAAAACCTTAAAGGGAAGAAGTCCCAAGACTATAGTAAGTCATTAATAACAGCCATTCAATTCATTCAGAAGAGAATGGATTACTGACTTAAGGATCCAATTATGTAAACCTTAATAATCATATATGCAGCTCCAGTGATTAGCTCCAGCATTAAGACTTTTTTTTTCATCTACATCTTATCTTTAGGCCCCTTTACATTCTTAAAACAACAACAACAACACACACACACACAAAAAAAAACAACACAAAAAACTTGTAAACTTATTTCTCACATCAGAGCCCATCAAGAATCACACAGTTCTCAACTGTATAGTTGGAACTCCCGTGATCTGATGTGTGAGGATGACCCAGTCTCACATTGCTAAGTTTTCTGTTATTATAGCTACTGTGCTGGGACAGGAGTTGCTAATTTATGTATTTATGAGAAAGTCCTAAGTGGCTCAAAGGAATCTTTTCAAATTAAAAAGTGTTTTGTAAAAGCCCACAGTAGAAAAATAGATGTTTTATAATTTTAGAGTTGAACTAACAATGTTGTACCTGAGGTTTTAATGTGTGTTCTCAAATACTGGTTAGTGGCCACCATAGGAAAGTACAATCAGCAAATTCATGCACCATGCCCAGAGGCCTCACTGTAATTCTCACGAGGCTCTAAATCCTATACATAGGGTTTTCCAAGTGATGAAGCCTGTCTAGAAATGCATTAACTTCACTTTCTTAAATAGAGCCAAGAAGAATTCACCCAAGCCCCATCTATAGTAAAATGAGGTTTATGAGGTTTTAATAAACTTTTAGTTCTAAAAGCAAATGCTAATTTGTTCATTTAATGCTTTACTCTCAGATTCCATTTTGTCCTTGGAATGAAACATATGACTTGTGAAATTCAAACATTCTCCTATTTACAAGGACAATTTCATTTATTAATGGCCTATAATTAAGAACAAATTGTTAGCTAAACAAACAATTAGCTTGTCTGAAGAATAAATAGGAAGTAGGTTATTCATTCATTTGCTAAGTGTTCTTAGCCTTGACCTACTTTTCACTTATTCAGACTGCTTTCTCAATTTTCTAGAGCTTTTGTAACTAACGTAATTTTCCTAATTAAATAATGTAAGCTAACATTTATGTATTTTCTCTAGGGGAAAGAGCAGGCTAATGTATACATAAAATGTTATAACATAAGTCAAAATTTTACTTCCAATTCTACCACATGATCCTAAGGAAGGTATTTAGCCTCTTCACCTGGAAGTTTTCCATTTCTGTAAAGTGAGGATGTTAATAGTTGCCATCTACCTCAGGTTAACAGCATCATAACTCAAGGGACCTGCTACAATTTCTTTAAAGAAAATATGCTGTAGCCCAGCTGGCATGGCTCAGTGGTTGAGCATGTACCTATGAACCAGGAGGTCATGGTTCATTCCCCCCGCTCCCCTTATAGAATCTGCCAAAATGAAACCTTTGGCACATAAAGGCAACTTCATCTGAATGAAGTAGCATGTCGTTACTTACAATTGGCTTTTTCTGTTGTTAGTTACATTTTGCTTTTATGAACACCATATAAATATATATATATCCTATATAATAAAAGCCTAATATGCAAATCAACCGAATGGCGGAACGACCGGTTGCTGTGACACGCACTGACCACCAGGGGGCAGACGCTCAACGCCAGTCAGTGTGTTCCCACAGGGGTAGCACCGCTCATCCAGAAGCCAGGCTAGGGGGTATAGCTCAGTGGTAGAGCATTTGACTGCAGAAGCCAGGCTCACGGCTGGTGAGCACAGCAGCTGTGGCAAGAGCTTCTCCTACCTCCGCTGCAGGTGGGTGGTAAGGAGCGAGGGGTCCCAGACTGTGAGAGCCCTAGACTGTGAGAGGGTGTAGGCCAGGCTGAGGGACCCCCCCCCCCCCACCAGTGCACGAATCTCGTGCACCGGGCGTCTAGTATATATATATGTATATATACACACACACACATATATACCACCTACCTAATAAAAGAGTAATATGCAAATTAACCATCACTCCGCTACACCCACAAGCCACGCACACCAGTCACGCCCACCAGGAAACCATCTGCTGGAGGCTTTTCCAGCCTTGGGCACCAGCGGGAGCCTGCGATGGGTCGCAGGCTACTGGGGGTCAGCTCCTGCGATCCGTCGCAGGGAGGCTGGGGTCCGGCCAAGCCCAAGACTGGGAAAGCCTCCGGCGGAGGCTTTTCTGGCCTTGGGCACCAGCAGGGAGCCTGCGATGGATCACAGGCAACTGGGGGTCCGCTCCTGTGAGGGGGTCTGCTCCTGTGGTGGATTTCAGGGAGCTGGGGTCCCCTGCCCAGGCCTAAAGCTTTGGCCAGAGGCTTTAGGCTTGGGTAGGGCATAGCCGGTGATTGGTGTGAACTATAGAGGAAACACCTTTTCTGACTGCACATTGGCTAAACTTCCTGTATGCCACTGGTAATATTCTTAGTAACTTAGGTAATGAGAATCCAAAAAGCTGATCTAGGGTTTTTCCACCACACTTCTGGAGAAAAAAATGAAGGTCCGCTGCTGGAGGGCTAAGAAATGTCATATCCTGCCCTAGCCGGTTTGACTCAGTGGATAGAGCCTTGGCCTGCCCACAGCAAGGTCTGGGTTGATTCTGATCAAGGGCAAGTACCTAGGTTGCAGGCTCCTCCCTGGTCGGGGCCCAGATCAAGGCTCATGAAGGAGGCAACCAATCAAAGTGTTCCTGTCACTTTGATGTTTCTCTCTGTCTTTCCCTTTCTCTTTCACATTCTCTAAAAGTCAATGGAAACATATCCTTAGGTGAGGATAAAAAAAAGAAAGAAAGGAAGAAATGCATATCCTATGAAAGACACATCTTGAAAATGCCTAAAGAAAGTTGTCATTTTTTCTTGGTGAAGGGACTGGGGTCGTGTTGATGAAAACACCTTGGTGGCTGTGGTGACTGGCAGTGGCTGCAGCAGCAGGGTAATGGGGCTGGTGCCTTCCCCTGACCAGCCTAGTTGCCTCCCACAAAGGGAGGCCAGACTGCGGCTTAGGCCCACTTCCCATGGGGATCGGGCTTAAGCCATCAGTAGGACATCCCCTGAGGGCTCCCAGTATGTGACAGGGGGCAGGTTGGGCTGAGGGACCCCCCACCCCCAGTGCACGAATTTCATGCACCAGGCCCCTAGTGTATATATATACACCATTCAGGCTGCCACATCATGGCACTGAGCACACTTGAGTGGACTGTCAGTGCAAACCAAGCCTTAGGCTGAGAAGACACAGATTTAGTAGAACTGAGTTAAATGTTCCTCAGGTGGAATATGAGCAGAAGAAAGTCATTCATAAGAAACAATATAAATGTGAGCAATATCACATGTAAGATCCTATCTAATAATAGACAAATATGCAAATTGACTGCACCTTCGCTATGCCCAAGCCACGCCCACCAACCAAGCCACGCCCACCAACCAATCAGGATGAATATGCAAATTACCCCCAACAAAGATGGTGGCTAATTTGCATATCAAGACAGCATAGAAAGAAGCCAAGAGCTGCAGAAGGGAGCAAAGCTGCAGAGAAGCAAGCAAGCAAGCCGGGGGGGTGGAGAAGGGAGGAGCGGAGGCGGGGCCAGGGGAGAAGGAAGGAGAGTGGGCTGGCGGAGAAGTTAGAAAAGCAGGGGGGCAGGGGACAAGGGAGGAGAGCAGGCAGGGCAGGGTAGAGTGCAGCAGGAAACCCTATTGCAGGATTTTTCCTGCAACGGGAACGCTAGTAGTAACTGAGTAGGTAATCATCCCAGAAACCAGGAGTGGAAGTGAGACAGACAGCAAGACAGAAGGCCAGACAAGAGTCAATACTGAAATGTAAATCAAATGGGAATTGACAATGTAGAATGCTACAAAAATACCAATTCCATGGTCTAAAGAAGTATTGTTAGAGGGGAAAAATAATCGGTAAAATTGAACCTTGCTCTAACACATATCAACTCATAAGAATTTACTGAATCCAGTTTTAATGCTATGTATTTTTATATCATGAGCCTTCATCTGAAAAATGGAAATATTCATACTTGCCTATTTGGCCATATTGGTTGCATAAAATTTCTCTATGAATGACTTCCACAATCACCTCAAGCATTATTTAAATTAGGTATATATGTATATGTGTATACCTGTACATCTACATCCCCCAACATCCATCCGTCCATCCATACATCCATCCATCCATCCATATCCATCATCCATCTCAATGAGCATACCTTCAGGCTCCCTGATTTTTCTTCCCGCTGCAGACTTCCGAAGTACGCTCCTTCCAGAGTTAAAGAGGCTGGTTAGCTCGTCCAGGGGGCTGCTGAGAGGCCTGGAGTTCGGCGGGCTGTAGGGGACTGGAGAGGAGGCGTTGGAGTTGGCCTTCCTATGGTCCACTCTAGCTGCTGCCTTCCCGGGGGAATGAGGAGCCTTGGAGAAAGAGCTGCACGGGCCCGCTGCAGGAGCAGAGTTTGGCTTTTGCTGCCCTTTGGGCAGATCTGGGTTTGTGGCTGCCTTTGCGGTGTGCACCGCGCCCGCCTCGGGTGGGAAGGTGAAGTGGCGGTGGGCAGCAGCAGGCGGCGCAGGAGGCGGCGGTGGCGTGGGAGGCGGAGAGACTCTGTGAGACCCGTTAAACATAGGGAGGCCAGGGGACGCGGGCCTGTCACCATCCCCCTTTTGGCTTTTGGAATACTGTGGCGACAGAGGACTGGAGCCTTCGGACTGCACAGGGTACTTGAGGTTGGTTTCCAGGACTGGCAGCTTTTTCACCTCTAGGGGCGTCAAAGGCGATTCATCCGAGGCTGGGGAGCAGGTGACAGGGGTTGGGGGGAACACCAGGAGCGGGGGCCGGTGAGGGAGCAGGTTGGGGAAGGGGGCTGGGATGTCGCAAGTGTCTTTGCAGGGCCCTGGTGTCCGGCAGCTGGCGTCTCTGTCCTCCAAGGTGATGGGGCTCGGACGCTCACACAGTAACGGGAGTGACACTGACGCCCAGGCGCCCGCCACCTGGCCGCCCCCGTCCTCTGGGGGCGCCAAGTACTTCATCTCTTCATACACCGCTTCCCCCTGGTCGGGGCTGCCCGCGTGGCCCACCATCTCTATGTAGACGGGCTCCAGCTCGGGCTCTGTCTCGGTCTCAGAGTGTGCGGGGGGCGCAGGAGGCGCGGGGACCCCCAGCATGGCCCCCAGGGCGCACTGTGGGCCCCCGGCTCTGTTCCGCGTGCCTGGGACCCCCACCGCCCCGGGCCTGGCGCCCGAGATCTCCTCCGAGGAGCCGCTGAGCTTGGTGTGGGGACTCCGCTTTGGCTTCCGAGGAGGAATCTTCTTCATGGTGCTGTAGTCATCGCTGTGCGGTCTGGGCCGGGTGAGCACTGAAGGCGGATAAACAGACATGGGAGGTGTTAGCAAGACTTCGGGGCCAAACCGGCACAGGACTGGGGCTGGCGGGGGCTGCCCTTGCCCACGGGGCTCCTGCAAGTCCCCAAGGATCATGACAAAGGCCTGCATCTCCCCTTCCGTCAACCCCAACTCCCCCCATGACCCTAGCTCAGCCAACACTTCTCAAGACTGCCACTAGAAAGGGAGTTTTGATCTCAGAGCTGCAGGATAACTTCCATCACGAAGGAAGACATTCGGTGGACCATAAGGGGTCCAGGGATTATCAGCCACGTGCAAACTGGAAGTGCCCAGGGATATGGCCACGCAGCAGGGGAACACACTTCAGAGCAGCTGCTGGAACCTACCCACACCTGTATTTTTAGGGTCTGATAAAGGTGTGACATGAGAACAGGCTGAAGTGGTCCCCGAGACTTTAGAGATGAGAAAATGGAAAGCTAGGGAGAACAAGCAAATGAGCTAGTCCGTGGCAAATGGATGCTTTTTGTAGGAAATGAGTAAGCTTGATTATTTCAAGGGTATGAAATGAACAAAACAAAATGCCTACATGCATAAAGAGATTATTATTTCGTTAAAGAACTTTGTTATTAAAATGATGCCAAGGGTGAATTGTATAAATAATCAGCATATTTGAATCCTTAACAGAAACACATATTTAACAGGAAAATTAAGACTAAGATCTTCTAGCCGTGGCTAGGAAGCTCAGTTGGTTAGAGCAGTCATCACCGATACACCAAGGTTTCGGGCTGATCCTTGGTCAGGGCACATACAGGAATCAATCAATGAAAGGAAAAACAAATGGATGTTTCTCCCTCTCTCTCTCCCTTCCCCTCTTTTTCTCTCATATCAATTATATGTAATTAATTGTATATAAAACTATGAACTTCTAAAGTGGAAATTTCTGAAGTTGAGAAAAAGGGAAATATTTAGAAAAACAAATCAGCATAATATTAGTAACAACTAATTTTAAAAGAGGCAGAAAAACTATTTAGAAATTATTTTAAAACATTTATTGAAATTTAAGTTTAAAAAATTCCAAGATTTATTTTATAATATACTTTATTATAAATTATAATAGATATTTATTAAATAAACAAAATTTCTCTGAAAACTGAAATGTTAATTTTAGGAAATTACATTAAGTCTTATTGAAATATCAAAACTCAAAAATATTAAACTATGTCACTAATTTGGCACTTTACTGAGAGAATTATTGATAGAAACATATCTAACTTTTCTCTGAGTTCTTGAGTTATTTAAGACAGGCAGATTTTCTCTCACTATGACAGCACATCTGACATCAGCAAATGTCCCCAGGTTGGAGGATATAACAAAGTTAAATGGATTATATTAAAGGCTTTTTTATGGCTGAGTAGTGTTCCATTGTATAAATGTACCAGAGCTTTTTATCCACTCATCTACTGATGGGCACTTGGACTGCTTTAAAATCTTGGCTATTGTAAATAACACTGCAATGAACATAGGTACATATATTCTTTCAAATTAGTGTTTCAGGTTTCTTTAGATATATTCCCAGAAGTGGAATCGCTGGGTCATAAGGCAGTTCCAATTTTAATTTCTTGAGTTAACTCCATACTACTTTCCACAGTGGCTGAACCAATCTGCATTCCCACCAACAGTTCACCAGAGTTCTCTTTTCTCCAAATCCTCACCAATGCTTCCTGTTTGTTGATTTACTGATAATAGCCATTCTGACAGATATGAGGTGATATCTCATTGTGGTTTTAATTTTTATTTCTTTGATGAACATCTTTTTATGTCTATTGGCCATCTGTATGTCCTCTTTGGAGAAGTGTCTATTCAGGTTCTTTGCCCATTTTTAAATTAGATTTTTTTTTTCGTGTTGACTTTTATAAGGTTTTAGTAAATTTTGGATATTAACCCCTGGGGAAAGCAGTATGGAGTTACTTCAAAAAGTTAAAAATGAAACTGCCTTATGATCCAGCACTTCCACTTCTGGGAATTTATCCAAAGAAACCCGAAACACTAATTCAAAAGAACATATGTACCTCTAAGTTCATTGAAGTGTTATTTACAATAGCCAAGATTTGGAAGCAGCCCAAGTGCCCATCAGTAGATGAGTGGATAAAAAAAGCTGTGATACATTAAAAAAAAAAATACTACTTGGCCATAAAAATGAGGGAAATATTCTTTTTGCAACAGCATGGATGGACCTGAAAGGTATTATGCTAAGTGACAGAAGACAGCTAAAGAAAGACAAGTACAGTATGATTTCACCTATATGTGGAATCTAATGAACAAAATAAACTAACAAACAAAATAGAAACAGACTCATAGAATCAGATAATAGACTGCTAGCTGTCAGAGGGGAGGGAAGTTTGGGGCCTGGGTGGAAAAGGTGAAGGGATTAAGCAAAAACCAACAATAACAACCCAAAACAATAACCTAATAGACACAGAAAACAGTATGGTGATTACCAGCGGGAAAGGGAGTTGTGGGGAGGTAGAATGTGTAAAGGAGGATAAGTAATGATGAAAGAAGACTTGACTTGGGGTGGTGAACACTAAATACGATGTACAGATGATGTTATAGAATTGTACACCCAAAACCTATATAATTTTATTATCCAATGTCACCCTAATAAATTCATTTTTTTAAAAAAAGGTTAAAAAAGGCAAAATCCCATAATTAAAAAAATATGTATTTAAAGGTTTCTAGTCAAATCTGGATTCAAATCTCAGCAGGACCATTCATTCATGCAGTTGTTCGTTGAGTCATACATTTGACTAGTATTTACTGAAACACCTTAGTGATTACAGAGGAAATTTTCCCTACCTTCCTCTGTCCTAGTGGAAGGTGTCAGACAATAAAAAAATAAGTTAAACAAATGAATAAATTCTTTAGCATGTTAGAACATGACATATGCTATGAAAATGAAAAACAACAGGCCATGAAAGGGGTCACAGAATTGTGTGTGTTGGGGGGAGGATACCAATGGTGCAAATGATAATTTTAAAAGAGGTTTTAGGCAAAGCTCTCTAAGCTTCAGTATAGTCATGCATAAAATGATCAGTAATTATCTCAGAGGCATAAAATAGATATTGTATGTAAAGTGTTTGCTCATATTTTGGCACACTGGAAACATGAAACAAACGGGAGACATCCAAATGAGAATGGAAAAGAACAAAGCTAATTTTCTAACTCAATGGACATCTTTGTGAGCCAGTATTATACACAGTTCCCAAAAGCAGCCAACTTTTAAGAGCAGAGAAGGCCCAAAATGCACAATTCTGTAATTAATAAGCATTATTCTAAAGGCTTCCACCCTACTTAAACATAAGCTTCTCCTAGAAAGTTAAGGAACCAAACAAAATTTTAGCATTGCTATTAGAGAGTTGTTCTGAAGATTTAAATAATTTAAAGGATTTGTGGCAGGTTGTATTTTCCAAAACTGGCTTCAACAATATTTTCAGTCCCACATGCTCTTCAGAACCCTGAAACTGGGAGGGCCTCTGTGATTGCCCTTGACAAATAAAATATGGGGAACGGGCTGCTGCCTGCTTTCTGTGGCTGGATCACAGGTAGTATGGTTCTGCTTGGCTCTTGCTGTCTGGAACACATTATCTTGATGGCTCCGATCTCTATGTGAGGAGACTGTTGACCCATGCTCTAGAGAACAGGTAGAGAGACCACATGGAGGTGAGAGTGATGAGGAAGGCTCCATTTGCTTCAACTCTCAGCTATCTGTGCTTCCCCAGCCCAGACACCAAAAATCTAATAATTGAGTCTTTGGGTGATTCCAGCCCCAAACTCTCACTACTGCTGTGAGAGATCCTGTGTAATCACTGGTTGGCTGAGCCCAGACAACTACTCGAACTATAAGAGAGAAAAAAAGGATACAAATGTTAAAGTCACTAAATTTTGGAGTGCTTTGTTACACAGCAGTAGGCAACTAACACAGATATTGGTACCTGAAAGTGGAGTGCTACTATAAAGTTTTAAAAGGGTGGCAGTAGCTTTGGGAAGTTCTTGAAGACAATGTGAGCAGAAGCGTGTTGATCCTAAGAAAGATCTTAAAAGGAGGTGAGGAAGATGCTGGAAGCTGGAGGAAACATGAGCCTTCTTGTGCCATTGTGGAAAGTTTAGCAACACTGTCACCTGCAGTAATGTGGAAAGTGAAAAACGCACTTAGGGAACTGAATGATGTGGCTAAGATTTTCAGGTAGGGTGTAAAATCTGCCTCCTGGATTCTTCTAGCTGCCTATAGTAAAATGTGAGAGTAAAGAGATAAGCTAAGAAAGACCTATTAACTAACTGTAAAGGATCCTGGACTTCCTATGTTTGAAAATTAATGTATCTCACTGCCAGGCTGTCCTGATGGCAAATAATTCTCAAGTTAAGAAATGACTTTCAAGCAGAGATGAAATCCGGGGCATTTTCAGGAAAAGGTGATCTAAAGATGGAGCCAAGACCATGGCTATGAAACCCTTTATTAAGACGTCAGGAAGATTTAAGGTGATGCTTCATGGATCTGTTCAAAGGAGCAAAAACCACAGGACTTCTAAGAATCGTAAGTGTATTGCAGCACAGAAGTCTTGCAGAGAGCCCAAAAGTAAAGAAGATAATTATCTGAGAGACTTGTGGATGTGGCTTTTGAATAATGCAGTAGATTATAAATTCACAGGAAACTCACCAAGCTTTTAAAGGAATTGGATCATCTTGCATTGAAAGGAGAAGACTTAATACAGAATGAGGAGGCTCTGGTGCCTCAACATTTTATAAGCAGAAAGCAGGCTGAGAAAACTACCAGCCCTAAACATGTCACATCTTGTGGATTAGGAATTACAATTTATAGGTGAGCCAGGAGTCCAAAGCATAGACCTATGACCCATGGAAAATCATTTCTAGGCACGAGGACAAAAGGGCACAGGCAGTGTGTGCCCAGGTATTGTGCAGAACAGTTCCGTGAAAGAGCCTGCTGTGTGCCTCCCATCTTTCCCCTTACTAAACAGGAACATCCTGGACCTGTCCCTGTTAGCTGTGTGGAGAATAGGTCACCGGTCTTCAGACACATAGGTTCGATACTGGAGGAGCTATCCACCTAAAGAGCCTTACTGGAGCAGCCAGGATACTTGAATCTGATTTAGATGATGAGATCTGGGCATTGCACCTGAGCTTGGTGTGGTGATGGGATGAGGCTTTGGGACAATTTGCGGGGGGGGGGGGGGGAAGGAAAGTGCATCTTATATGTGAAAAGGATGTGAACAGTTTTGTCCCGAGGGTGGATAAGGCAATTTGTGTTTTCCAAAAAATTGGCCACAATACATAGTGTTTCCAGTCCTAGGAAGAGCTGGAATCTCTTTCTCCTCCCTAAGCCTGCATGTGCCTGCGGGACTGCCTGACACATGGACTGTGGTGGAGGTGATGCTGCATGACTCCCAAGGCTGGCTCACAGCAGGTGCTCTCTTTCCTGGAGCATGTGCCTTTGAATAATTGATTCTCCAGGAAGTCCAGCTACCCTGAGCTGCCATGCTGCACAAACCACGTGGAGGGACCACCTAGAGATACAGGTGCCCTAGCAGCCCTAGGCCGCCAGACAGCTGAGGTCCCAGACATGTGAGGTCCCAGCTTTCAGAGGATTCCAGCCAGCATGTGCAGCTTTATGAAGGACCTCAAGTAAGAGCCACCCAGATGAGCCTAGTTTACACCCAGAACCTGAGAGATAGTACTAAAATAACCCTGCTTGATTTAAATCACCATGTTTTGGATGAGTAGTTAAGCAATAATAGATAACTGATAGGATATTCCCTCAAGGTTTTCTTGAGATGCAGAGAAAAACTTGCTTCTTAAAATTAAAGTATTAGAAATAAAGTAGATGTTTTGTTAGGAGGCAGTCAAGAGCCTGGCCTCTAGGATATGACTGCCTTGGGTAAGTGACGTGTGACAGACTACACCACTGCACCCTGACTCAGTGTCCTCATCTATAGATGGGTCACAATGATATCCCATTCCAATGAGTAGTTTTAAAGATTGAAGATACTTAGCATAATGCCCAGCGCATTATAAATACTAAGTAAGTGCTGGCTGTTGTCATCATTATCTTATTACTACAGAACCAGAAATTAATCATGAATGATAGAACAGGGTTTCTTTGAGTATGATCAGGGGTTCAGCGATATCAAGTCACCTGAGGTGCTATATTGAAGATGTAGATAGCACAATTCCTGTCATATTCCATAATCACTAAGTTATAATCCGTGGGGGTGGGGACTTAAAAGCTTAGTACTTCACAAATTAAAATTAGAACACCAAAGTTACAGAATTAAAGAATAATCTGGTTTATGGCCATTTCTTTGTGTGTGTGTTTGTGTTGTGTGTATGTGTGTGTGTTGTGTCCACCCAAGAGTGTACTAATAGCTCATTTGCAAATACGAATTTGAGGGCCATTAAAAATGGGTTTACATTAAGAGTTTTCTTAACAGTATGTTTTAGCCCTAAGATTTGTGAGTAAAATGTCAATAAGATATCAGGTAGACATTTCATAGTCATAGATCATCTTTAGGGCAAGTCTTACTGTTCAAACAGTAACTTAATGGTTAAACCCCACATTCTCAAGCTGTCTCACCATTTCATACACTTGACTCTTATCTGAGTGACTGGGCAATGATCTAGGGACTTGTGTCATTTTAAGTTTTGTTAAGAGATAAAAATGTTCTTGTACAAAATACTTTCCCTTTGGCTCTGTTGTTAAGACATGTTGGGTGACTTAAAACACCATTTGCTCCAGGACGCAGGCTATTTGGCCCCATTCTCATTGAGAACAAGATACCTACATAATTAATCTATGAGAAAAAAGGAATGAGGGGCTTGAAAAAAGGAATGAGAAAACATGTGTATCTCATGTGTATGTATCAATTGTATTCCAATTATTCCAGTGTGATTTTGCCTAGTTTCAGAGAAAACTTAGTGCCTAGCACAGGACACCAAGGATGCCTAAATAAATGCCTGGTGGCCCACTGCATACATGAGTGAAAGTGATATCAACTTACAACCAGCTACCCATTGGACAAAAAGAGCTCCTACTGAGCTGATATATTCCAACCTTGTTACATCACTTTGTGTGTGTGTGTTCCTTGTTCTCATCCCATCTTTACCCATTCTACAGGCATAATGCCACTTAAATGTCCTTCCAGATCCTTCCTCATTTCCCAGCCAGGATTAGCCCCATTTGCTCTGTCCCATACCATCCTGTTCTCTTTGCTATTACTCTGCTTATCTCATAATTTGTTTACCCATTTATCATCCCCACTGGCCTCTTCAGGGAAGAGCCAAACTCATGAAATACACTTAGTTAATACGTGTTGAATGTGAAAATGCATCATAAATTGTAAAACATGCAGTCATGTTCTCATGTTATGTCCAGTAATGTATTCTCGGGACAGTGTTCACAGAAGACCTAATTTCTGTCAAATTTCGGGTAATAGAAAAAAAAAATTATAAAGGGGCATCTGCTAAAAAATATGTTGACAAACCAAATCCAACAAATCTCCAGGGGACATTTTGAACCTTGCCAAATTGTGCTCATTTTGATTTATTGATAGAAAGCTAATTCTGCTTTAATGAAAGCAGCACAAAGAAATATATTTCTATAACATGCATGTATTCGTTCAGTTAAGTATTTATTGAGTGCCTACCATGTGGCAAGTTCTGTCTAGAATAAAGATATAAATAAGACAGTCAAAAAGAAAAGAAACAGAACATTATCTCCAAATGAAGCCCCACAACTGAACCACTCTTGTATTTATCTATACATTATAAATAGCATTTTGTTGAGAATGGAGTTGTATGGCCATGAAAAAAAATGATTCCTTAATGTATAATTTATAAGGAATGGGCTGCTGGAATCTGCAGGGAAGGTGGCTGTGGAGGTCAGGCCACAGAGAGTAAGATGATGGAGGCTACAGTTGCCCAAGAAAATCCTTTCTTTTACCATTTCATCATCTAGTCATCACTGTGTTTGGGAGAAAGCGTGGACTTTGGATTTAGAGAATCAACTCTTCTCTCCAGAAAGTAATGGAACTGGGAGCCCCCTAGCAAAGAGAAAGTGAAGCCAGGCCCCTCGTCTCCTTTTCTTAGTCACTGTTTGCAAAGACCAACCCCAGACTTTTTTAAAAACAGTACTTTCAAATAGTTGGCTCTACCTTGTTAATAGTTTGCAAACAAGCATTAAAATTTACTGACCCATAAAAGTGTTTCAAGATTCTCAAGTACAAAGGTAGTAAAAAAAGGAAAAAAAGCAATGAGCCCTCTCGCCTGCCCCTCTTTATGGCCACTTGTTATTGCATAAAATCCTATAGGAAAGTCATGTGTTAATAAGATCAAGGCTGGTCACAAAGACTAAGACTTTAATGTAACTAATTATTGGTTTCTCTAAGATTTTTCATTCTCCAATCAGATCTCCATTCATTCTAGAACATTCTGAATTGATTAGCAGCTTTATTTTTAAAAGAAAAGAACTTGAACTTTTTTTTAATAGGCCCTCAGAAATGGCTCAGATAATGAACTGACTGACCTCAATCCTGGTCCCTGTTCCTATGAAACCAGGGTTCATAGAGAATTTTAAGTAGTGATCAGATTTTCTTCTTAACTTTTGCAGAAGAAGGATAAATTTGTGGTACCTTACTAGGTGCAAAAAACTCAGTACAGCAGGTACTCAAAGAACGGCATTCCATACAGCATGGTTTCGATAGTTGATGAGATGCCACAGAAACCTAATTCTTGTTTTATATCCCTTAGCCTATTGTAAAACTGGTTTCATTATACCTCCTTTTGCTTAACGTCACAGAACTGTGGGCTGCATTAAGCGAGGCCTGACTGTACTGCCCCTGTGGTAAAGACATGCAACTCTTAGAATCAGTGCTCTCTGAGAACTTTGTGTGATGATGGGAAATTCCATACCAGTGGAGACTATGCGGAATGACTGAATAACTGAATTTTAAATTATATTAATTTTCATTACTTTAAATGTAAACAGCCACAGTTATTAGTGGCTACTGTATAGGGTACTTTGAGCTCCTGTCACAATGGCATAAATGGGACCAGAGCCACTGCTGATGGCGGGTTTGTTACTACGAGTGTCACCACCTTTGTGATTATGGATTAGAAGTCCATGAGTCCATGGCCTGAGTGACGAAGCCCTTCTAACAGCCCCTGACTCCTAATGCTACAAAACTAACTAGCACACCAGCTTGACCCCCAACATGCAGGTTAATTAAAACAAAACAAAACATTTTTATTGATTTCAGAGAGGAAGGGAGAGGGAGAGAGAGATAGGACATCAATGATGGGAGAGAATCATTGATCAGCTACCTCCTGCATGTCCCACACTGGGGATTGAGCCCACAACCAGGGCATGTGCCCTGACCAAAATCAAACCATGACCTCCCGGTTCATAGGCAGAAGCTCAATCACTGGCCGGGTGCAGGTTATTTTTTTTTTCTTCAGTATATATTTAGAGCATATTCTAAAATGTGGGAATTCATCTGCAGCCATAGGAGATATGGGAATGATGGTAAAGTCAGCAGGACTAGGAATCATAAATTATGAAAATGAATAAGTATCATAGATAGGAAAAAAGGAACTTATTTATGGAGTAGCCCTTTTACATGCCTCCAGTATGTGAGTTTACTGCGGTGTGACCTATGGTGAGACACCTACCAGCACCTTACTCACATGTGAGCTGAAATGAATTTATAATTAAATTTTACATAAAAATCTTGTGAGTCTAATGAATCACAACATGTATTTCATACTGCAAATCCCGAGAGACTTGTGATTCCCTACAGTAGTAAGGAGTTTCAGAATTTTACAATTGTGGATTTTCTTCATTCATCTTTTTTTTCTGTCATTTTATTTTATTAATATATATATATATATATATATATCCCATTATTTTTGAATAATTGTTCTTAATTGACAATTTTTTATTTGCTGCTCATATGCAAGACCTCAACTTTATCCTCTCTCTCTCTCTCTCTCTCTCTCTCTCTCTCTCTCTCTATATATATATATATATATATATATATATATGTATATATATATATATATATAATCTCCTTTCACAACTGTGTGACTACTTGGCCCTTGGTTACTCTAAAATCTCACCTTCAGGGCAATCGGTCTCCTAATATGCACACAAAGAGAAAGCATTTTTAGACTTTACCTGCTATTCTGAGACCTACTTATTTAAATTTATAGAGCTTGTTTGCAGCATTCAAGTTTGTAGGGGGCTTTATATTATACTAGAGACCTGGTGCATGATATTCATGCATGGTGTGTGTGTGTGTGTGTGTGTGTGTGTGTGTGTGTGTATGTGTTCCTCAGCCCAGCCTGTACCCTCTCCAACATGGGACATCCCTCTCACAATCCAGGACTGCTGGCTCCCAACTGCTCGCCTGCCTGCCTGCCTGATTGCCCCTAACCGCTTCTGCCTGCCAGCCTGATCATCTCCTAACCGCTCCCCTGCCAGCCTGATTGACACCTAACCACCTAACTGCTCCCCTGCTGGCCCGATTGCCCCTACCTGCCCACCCCTGCAGGCCTGGTCGCCCCTAAATGCCCTCCCCTGCTGGTCTGGTCCCCTCCAACTGCCCTCCCTTGCAGGACTGAATGCTCCCAAGTGCTCTCCCCTGCTGGCCCGATTGCCCCTAACTACCCTCCCCTGCCAGCCTGATTGCCCCTAACTGCCCTCCCCTTCCAGCCTGGTCACCCCTAACTGTCCTCCCCTGCAGGCCTGGTCCCCCCAACTGCCCTCCCCTGCAGGCCTGGTTCCCCCCAACTGCCCTTCCCTGTAGGCCGGGTCACTCCTAACTGCCCTCCCCTGCAGGCCCAGGTTCCCCTCCCAACTGTCCTCCCCTGCAGGCCTGGTCTTCCCCAACTGCCCTCCCTTGCAGGCCTGGTCCCTCCCAACTGACCTCCCCTGCTGGCCTGATAGCCCACAACTGCTGTCCCCTGATGGCCATCTGTGGCAGCCACCTTGTGTCTACATGGAGCAGCCATCTTTGACCACATGGGGGTGGCCATCTTGTGTGTGGAAGTGATGGTCAATTTGCATATTACTTCTTTATTATATAGGATACACTGTAACTTTCAACTTTGTTTGTATTTTTTCAAATTTCTGATGCTATTTTGAGTCTTTGCATCTCCATCTCATTAGCCTTAGACTGTTAAATACTATTCTTCCTATTTCAATATGCCAAAAAATTTTTCTTCAGCCGAAACCGGTTTGGCTCAGTGGATAGAGCGTCGGCCTGCGGACTGAAAGGTCCCAGGTTCGATTCCGGTCGAGGGCATGTACCTTGGTTGCGGGCACATCCCCAGTAGGGGTTGTGCAAGAGGCAGCTGATCGATGTTTCTCTATCTATCATCGATGTTTCTAACTCTCTATCTCTCTCTCTTCCTCTCTGTGAAAAATCAATAAAATATATTTAAAAAAAAAAAATTTTTCTTCATATTTCAATCACACCTTTTTGAAATCTTTACCATAAATCCAACAGAGAGGCCTCAAAGTAATAATGGTGGAAATGTGAATTAGTATACTTTCTCAGAGAGTGGCTTCATGATTTCTTGAGAGGGTAAGCCTCCTCTAGCTTGTGTGCATTGGGAGCATACCTTATTTTCAGGGAGGTCCTGTGTTCACATCTATACCTGCTTGAAGACTCTCTTCCAGGGGATTTCCCTAAGGTCATTTTCACTTTCTGTTGTCCTTATTGCCATAACACTAAAGATACATACTTGGATTCTTCTCCCAAAAGTTATAAATTTCGCCTACATCTCCATCTAAGTATTATTGCAGCATGACTCATACATATGACAGCAACATTTTTTAAACAAAACATTCTTCTATAAATCTATTCTTTCTTAAAGCAACTGACGCAAGGCATCTTGGAAGATAACTAGTGTGTACTCATTGCTCCAGGCTCCTGGCCCATGGATTTTCCATCGGCTCCTTGGAGTCAGCCTTCTTTTTCCAAAGATGAGCTTATGGTTTCCCTATGCTTTTTTTGGTTCATTTATTTATGGAAGGAATTGTGTTCCATCTTATGTTCAGATAATATTTTTCTAATGAAACCTGCACAGCCATTTTATTTAGAATTTTGACTACCCTCAAACACTATCTATCACCTCTTACCATATTTATTTTTCTCTGCAGCAACATCTTCTAAGATACTCAATGGATTTGCTAGTTTATTATGTTTACCATTTGTCTTCCTCTACTAGAATGAAAAATCCATGGGGAAAAGTGGTTTTGTTTGTTTCATTGACAGTCTAGAATAGGCTCTAACTTTTAGTAGGTGATAAATAAAATCTGTGAAATTAACAAATTCTTCAAAGAAGTGCTTTCTCTAATTTTCCCAATTCTAAAAATTAATAATTAAGCAATAAGTCACATGAACTCATCTGTGAGATACCTGATTGTGAATGAAGTGTGACTTTTCCCATTTTGTATAAATATATAAATAATTCTAGAACACTAATGCAGATACTTTTATTATCTAGTTCCAAAAGTTTCACTTACTGAATCCTGCCATATCGTGACTCTCATCTGTGTGAATTATTTCACTTACTGCATAATAAAGCAAGCTCAATTTTTAGTTGGACTATGATAATAGGGAATCCTGATACATTTTTTTAGGCTAAAATTAGTAAAAATGCACATGGACTGGCGACCAATGTTCTAAATGGCTCTAATTTGAGGCTCAGCTCCTCATTCATGTGGAAGAGGGAATAGGAGTTAAGGAAATGATATATAAGTAGCTTTTTCCTAAGAGGCTTAGAGATTTGAATACAGACTATTTATATTTAATGATTAAAGAACCGCTGGCAAGCAAACAATTGGATTTATTCCTATTAAAAATATATTAGGGTAACAATACTGCCGTGGGGCTCTCAAAAACCGGAAGTCAGTGCATCAATAACCCAACAAGCCGGTTTCCTCCTTCCCTGTGGCTAACCTTCAGTCGATGATTCCTTGGCTGTGGCCCACAGGCAGGCACTCACAGCCTCATAGGAGGCGCTCAGCCTCGTGGCAGGGTCCCTCTTTGGCTTGGGCGGAGGCTGTTTCCGTGGTGATGGGAGGCCACTGCTGTCATCCAGGCTGAACACAGAGTGCAGAGAAGGAGACCGGGTGGAGGAGCCAGCCAGGGACTGCATCAGGCTGTCCACAGCCATGGGGACTGGGACGGAGCCGCAGTGGAAATGCCTGGGTCCACTCCTGTCTTCAGTTCTTGAGGGGAACAAAACACAAACAGCACCCGGAGAGGCCCAGATGCATTATATTCAGTGGTTAACAATGAACCTGCTCAACCAGACATAATCAAGGCTTTTTTGTGAACAGCCTTCCCTGCCGAGGCTGAAGGATGCCTGTGCAGCACTCTGGTAACCCACACACCCAG
Organism: Eptesicus fuscus; assembly: GCF_027574615.1. Classification (NCBI taxonomy): domain Eukaryota; kingdom Metazoa; phylum Chordata; class Mammalia; order Chiroptera; family Vespertilionidae; genus Eptesicus; species Eptesicus fuscus. The sequence continues at coordinate 72,428,399 of NC_072480.1, read as the reverse complement.
AGAAAGCTGCCCCATCCTTCCAGCCCCTGCTTGATGATAAATGAGCACCTTGGAGATTCATCATTATCACTGAAATAACAAAAGCAAAAAACAAAACAAAATAAACTCACACAAATGCAACACTTCTTAAGGAGTGCTACATTTTCTACCAGGCATTCACTGAATGAATTTTTCACACTCGGATTATTAAGCAAATAAAAAAAAAACACCCAGAATTTTAATCTGAATGATCATTTCTGGAGAACCCATCTTAATAGAGAGTTACTGATGCATCAAATGCTGGGAATTCATCACCACTTCCCCTTGCAAAACGACATATACTTAAAACTATCAAAGATTTACATTTTTTTTCTCTTTTCTCCTAACCAATTAAACCTCATTGGCAATTATTTAATTATATGCAGAATTATTATTTTCTTCTGTTACCCCCCTGGTTGTCCAATGCCAAGTAAACTGCAGGTATTCAACAATAACAACAACAAATAGACAAATACTTCTTCACTTAATTTTATATCAAGCAAATGAACACATAATCAAATTGAGAAATTGGGGTGGCTGTTTAGCTCCAGCAGAGAAAATAACAAACATTATTCTGGAAGTCATATAAAATTAATAGTTATCTGGTTTTAAAAAAATTCCTTCTGGCTTCATATGTCAATATAATCATGTAGCACCAAGATGCCAATGCATCCATTTTACAAGGAGTCTCTGAGCATTTGTTTTAATAATTATATATTTGCATGGCAGCACACCAACAGGGCTGGGATCCACCGCAAAGCAGCGCCAGAGGCCTGTGTAGAAAACGAACTAGCTGAAGATAAAAGCATGGTGCTCAGTGGGTGATTTGTTTTCCTTGTAATGTTTAATTATAGTTTTCCATACAAAGGGATTTTTTTTTCAGTTTTTAATCACTGAGATATTTTAAACTAACTAGTGAGAGGCACATCACCATTTCCACCTTAGTAAAAAATCATTTGACATAGGTAGTCAAGGCAAAGGGGAGTCATTTCTTAGTGAGAAAAAGAACTAGCTATTACCAAGTTCCTATGAAAAAACAAGCATCTCCTTGACAGTGAATTAGGATCCAAGGGACCCACGCGCCTGCCCTCCCAGGGAGGGTTTCTATGAACCACAGGGTCCTCATCTTTCATGGAGAGGCACGAGTGACAAAGTGGAGAAGGATCAGGTGGTCCCCACATTTCTATTTCAGCCTCCAAAGTGAACTTGAAAATAAGGAGTCTCTTCCCAAAGCGTTCCTTATTGGCAAAGAAAATGAGACAGTTTACTAAGGAAAATATCTATACAACCATTTATTGGTTTCACTACTTTTGTTTTGAGAGCGGCTTCTCCGTTTTTTTTGTTTTGTTAGATTTCCAGAAGTTTCTCTGAGTGAGACTTTGATATAGATGGCACTTGTATAAAGATGTGGAGAAGCCAGCTAAGACAGAAATATCAGATGCCTTAAAACTTTGTGCTTGAAAGGGAAGAGATTGATGCAAGCATTGTAAGTGAAGCAATAATTACTCCGTTGGACTAAACTCACACATGTAGCGTTTATTTCATTAAAAGGAGGCAGAGGAAAAGCATCCTATTGGTTTTTATGAGGTTTCAAATAAAGGATGGGGGCATATTTGCCAGTTCCCGTAATTACTGTCATATTTGATTGAACTTTGCATTAAGGGCTATCGGAACTTTCTTGATTCCACTGAATCAATTACATAGATAATTAAAGTTGCACACTGTCTGCCTTTACCTTTTGGTTCCTTCCTCTTGCTTGCCTCTGGCCTCCAACTTCTCTTTGTGGTAAGTAGCATTCATTTCATTCCTGAGCCGGTCATTCTCACGGGCAATGTCTGAAGCATTCTGAATGACCAGGGCATCATAGGTCTTCAGCCCCATGTCCTCTGTAATCTGCAGGAAGCTGTTGATGGATGTGACCTCTTGCTGTCTGATGCTTCTTTTCTGAAGCAAGTGCTGGCGTGCCAGAAATCCTCTTATAACTTCCCCATAAAAGAATGCAATCAGGGGTCAGGGAGAGAAGCAACAGCGGAAAAACCCAGACCCACACAAACAAAAGTCACAGTACATTTATGTCTGAGCAACTATAAAATAAGATATTTAATTCAAAATAAAATGTACTAAAACATTCTAATCTTGCATTAAAAAATATCTAAATTCAGTCATGATAACACTAGAGACACAAATCCTTAAACTGAATGAAGTCATGCAAGTAATATTATAATAAGGCTCCCACACTTTTTATTTTGTTTGTTTGAGAGGCTAGACATTGATAGACTGGACTAAAGTCAATGAAAAAGAACAAGGTCCAAACCCCAGAGAATTTTGAGGTTTGACTCTAACTGGACCATTTTGAGACATACTGATTATCTTCATTACATCAGATTATAACAGAAATGATGAGGCTCCTGGAATCAATCTTTGAAAACATCATGCACATATAGTTAATAGGACTGTGATTTAACTCCCAGAAAAACTAACACTGCACTTAAGACTCTAAGAAGATATCGCATAGAAATATAGGACACCCTTCCTGCTCTCTGGGGAAGCAAAAGAGGTAGAAAAATGTGTAAGAATTGGGGGAAACAAGTGAGTGAACACATTTTGAAATGGCTAATTTCAGCACACATGTAAGACTTGAAATAAAAACAATGAGCACAATTTAAAGGCACTTCCATGTGTTCGGAACACCATTTGATCACTCACTTCCCCAATTCAATGATAATTAATACTCCATTATCTCCATTCTGTAGACAAAGAAAGAGAAGGTTAGTGAGGCCTTATTACAGTGAGTAAACCTTATTATAAACAACTAGAGGCCTGGTGCACGAATCCGTGCACTGGTGAGGGGTGTTGCCTGGGGGGGATTGGCCTGCTGTGGGAACGCAGCTCATCCAGGTCAGCCCAGCAATGCTCTCACTGTGGGAGCATGCTGACCACCTGGGGGGCAGCTCCTGTGTTAAGCGTCTGCCCCCTCGTGGTCAGTGTGCATCATAGCAAATGGTCGACAGGTCTTTCTAGTCATTCCACCATTTGGTTGCTGGGCTTTTATATATATAGATGGTTGCTGAGCTTTTATATATATAGATATGTTCATAGCCTCCTTTAGCTTAAGGATTTTTGCCTTTAGTATTTCCTGAATTTAGATTTTCCTTTTTAATACGAGATTAGAATATGTCAGTAAATGTTTATTCTGGGCTAACTATATCTTCCTCCAAGCAAACACAACCAATGAATAGAAGAGCCAGGATTCTAGTCTCTGGTTATGAGGCCACGCTCATTCCCTTAGCTTCCAACCACTCAGACATCACGTGATCTGTCACTCTGCAGAGAGCAGATCACCAACAGGGAAGCCAAGGTAGCATGCTTGCAATCAGTGTGAAGAAGAACTTTGTATAACACCGAGCACAGGGTATAAATGGATCAGGTTGCGTCCTGAGAAAGGGACTCTGCTTCCAGTCTCTGAGCAAGTTCATGAGAGTAAGATGGCCCTCCCTGCTTGTGGATGCTGTGGACAGATGCAGGGGGAGTGATTACTATTGGGTCCTTTTGACTCTGGGATGCCATCCCTTCCAATTCTAAGTTTCTAAGATTAGAAGGAAATGTTCAGATTTTAAGAAGGTCTATACTTTCAGGGAAAACCAATGAGTGTAGCAAAATCACTTTATTCTCATCTGTAGGGGAGGGAAAAAAAAGCTGTGAAACACTGAGTGCTTTAAAATAGTCCGTGGCTACTGAAGAACAGTGTGTGGGTTATCTCTGACATCCACTTGATGCCTTTCCTTGATTACAAGGTGGAAAGCTGCACACAACTTTCCACAATTTATGGCTTCAGAGGCAAGCACTCTGCAGGCAGCTAAAATGCTTAAGGCTTTTATTCCGATGGCAATACTAAATGTTTAGTTACTTTGGAATGCAGTGGTATTGAATTAACTGTAAACAGTCATGCTGCACTAATCTAAAGGGGGAAAATTTAAACAGTAAACAAGTAAAAGGTACAACCAGATTTGTAGAAAGAGAAAATGCAGAATAAGTATTAACCATGTGAAGGGCACACTGGGAGAGAGAAGCAGAATTCAAATTGGCCCATTCACTTGCTAATTCTATTACATTAAACACACACACACACACACACACACACACACACACACACACACACACACACACACCAATAAAAACAAACAAACTGAGACATTGACTTTTGGAAGGATCAAGCTGTTTAATCTCTTGTAATAAAGGGAATATAAATGTGGATATGCCAGACTTCTTGTGACCTCCGATGTCAGCAGAGCTATTCCCTGGATTCATCTTGACCCTGGTATCTATGGTCCCATATTTGGAGAATTCCATTTTCTCACATTTCATACTAGCACGTTTTCAAATTCTTTAAAAATGTTATACCACTTGCTAAAAATTTGTATATTTAACAAGGGACAACTAATAAAATTGAATTTGCTCCAATATATATGGATACTTATGCCCTTTCTGACAATTTTAAAAGACTGCTTTTTAGACATTTATAGTATTCAGATTTTAAGTTTCATCCAGGACAAAGTAAACATATATAGTCAGAGAGAAACTTCTGTTAGGAATAATTTGAGATTAAAATAATTTAATTTAAGATTAAGAGTAACAGCTTTCTTTCCCCCTAACATTTACAAAGAAAAAAATGAGAACTCTTAAAAAACTGGAAATTACACCACATCATATAAATTTTGAGTAAATTTCATAGTAGCAAAAAGTACTGAAGGAACTATTCCAAGAGATATAAAAAGAAAAATCAATAACTAATGCTTTGCATTTAAGAGCCTATAATTTAAAAAAAATGCTTTTATATCCTTTATTTCATTTATGCCATAGGAAGTTATGGTTTTCATCTTGATGCCATTTTGTAGGTCATTCTCAATTTTTTATCTTTAGAGGTGTAGAGATAACTAGAGTTCTGCTCATTTCTTTTATTTCAGGTCAGCAGGGCACAGCAACTTATCTTTGTAACAGAATGGAAGGGAAATTTCTAGTGGGCACCCCTGATGGAAGACAGAGGACACATTCTTCTAATTATATTTAAGGAACATTTCCAGGAGAATTTGATACTTAGTTCTATGTACATATAACATGAGATTAAATGGGGCTCTCAGTTAACTCCATAGCGTGGTGATTACAACACTGGTCTTGTAAATTGGATTCTTCCCATTCCAATCACAGCTGAGGCTGGAACTGCAGCTTCTGATTCAGGAGGTCTGGGGTGGGGCCTGAGACACTACATTTCTAAGGATCCCAGGTGGTGCCGAGGCTGCAGATGCTCAGGTCACAGGGTGGTTTGTGAGGGCTGGCCACACAAACAGGGACTGCCAAGGTGGGTCCAAAACAGACCTGTGACCCCAGCCTCTCTCTACACTGATGAAGGATAAAATTAAGGAGGCCAGATGATCATCACCCACAGAGAAGCCACAGTTGCTGAGAGTTGAGGGTGGGTCCTTCCCCTAACCCGAGGCTTCCCCCACTGCCTCCGACCACGAAAAGAGCAAGCTGCTGAAAGTGGCTTCTGAGGACCACCCAGAGAACTTGCTATGTGACTGGAGTTTGGAGGACATGGTGGAGCATGAGTCCTGAGAAGACGGATGCTGCATCAGTGGCTGCTGCCAGGCCCTGAGTGCTGGGTGGCTCTGCGGGGAGAAGCTACACCTGTCAGGGTCCCAGGGTGTGGTTCTCCAGCACCAGACATGGTTTCCAAGACAGAGATGTCTGCTTGCAGTCATTTAAAGAGACTTCTTAGACAGCATAGAGGCCTGGGCAGAGAATGTCCATGGGGTACCCAGGGACTGAGGGGGGGATTATAAGTGACTGTCCAAAGGAGAGGTCTTGTCAGTTCTCAGGTGGGTAGTACAGATAAGTGCTGAAATGTGGCCACATATCCAAATCGCCGTTGAACACCTGATCACCCCACCAGAGGAACCCCAGGCCAGGTCACACTGCAGATGTCAGACAGAAGAGCTACTCTGTCCCCTCACTCTCCCTCCCCTTCATCAGCTCTGGAGGGTCACAGGTGCGCATGAGCCTAAGTAGGCAGGAGTGAGAAGCATGCCCACTGCCACCTGTGGGGCCTGAGAGGTCCAAGATGAACATTTTTACTTAGAATAATGTGCTGAATTTTAAGCGTTATTTGGATTGAACTTGTTCATTCTGAATGAGACGGTTTGAGGAACCAGAATGTAGCAGCACTTTTTATCATCAGAAAATGATAAGACATTGGAGATTTCATGAGGGGCGTGCCTGGATGAAACCAGGGGTTTCAAACAGACAGAGCCCTGAACAGAATGAAACTGATTGCTGCATCCTATGAATTGTCTTTGCTAGTTTTGAACAGCTTCAAATATACCAGAGAGCTCATTACAACCAGTTCCACCAAAAACTAGCATCTGGATTAATTTTTTCCCTTTTCCCTTTCTTTGAACATTATATTTATAATGCATAATTAAATTATTGAGAAAATTAAAAATTAAAAATCTATTAAGTATGTATGTTTTATGTGAGGCATAGTTATTATTTTTAATATGTAGCCATTTTGATGGTTGCTTGGGTTTTGATAGGAAAAGAAATTCTAAAGGAACTCTCTCAAAGTTAAAATGAAAAAAAAATGCTATCTGCTATCAAAGATAACGCTCCAGATATCATCACTGCTTCACAAAGGAAAAATAAAGTCAAGGATTTTCCCATGCATATGCAGAATCACATAAAATATGATCTAGCCAATCAACTGACTGAACTGGCTGGGAATCTGGCTCCTTGGCTGGATCTAAGTACCACCGTGGGTTCAAAGGTACACGCTTCTTGTCAAGATCAATAAGCATGAATAACGCTTCTTCCAAACTATGGTTTAGATAAAAATCTGCTACAAAATATCAGATGAAATGACTACCAAATAAAGCATGAGCAGTGTAGTGTCTGCATACACTGATTCAGAGACAGGTAAAGAGCAAACTAAGCCACAGTGCTGCCTTAACCCCCGAAAAGTGTCCATAAGTAGCATCTTAGTGTGGATGGAGCAGTTCACCCTAATGTAGATCCCACTGATATTTAAACTTCTATTCCACAACTCACAAAAGTTCATATATGTTAGTGTGTACCGTTACCTTTTTGACAGATGATAATTTTTCTCTGCAGCTGTAGGCACAAATCGTTGAGCTGGTTGGCATGGCAGTATTTTAGAAACACTTTTCGGACTCCCATCTAAAATGTAAATAGCAGGGAAACATTTAATAGCATGGAGATGCCAAAATGGTGATGAGAAAATCATCAGGCAAGAGATTTTTCTAGAAAACAATTAGAATAAACAAAGCTAACAAATTTAATGCCAGTACATCTTCCTCATTATTTTTTAACAGTATTAAAACCTAATCCCAATCCGCCAAATTTTGTTCTAATAAGTATCTTCATTGTGTGTACACATTGTCACCAATGTTTGCAAATGCCTACACACTACAGTTGTGGTAGTTGTGCCAGGTAGTGCAAAATACTAATGGGCTTTGACTCTTTTTTTTATTGTTGACACTATTACAGATGTCCCCCATCTCTCCCACCTTTGCCTACCTCCACCCAGCCCCCCGCCACCACTCCCCTGGCTTCACCACTCTGTTGTCTGTTCATGGGCTATGCATATGTGTTCTCTGGCTACTCTCTGCACCCTTTATCCAGTCCTCTTTATCAGAAGATAAAGCCATCCCCATGCATGAATTTTCACACTCCAGAGCCAGACCCCTAACTTTCCTTTGTGATCCTTTTCTTTTCTCAACCCAGGGCAAGGTGGTTAAGTTTACAAGAAAGGAAAACAAACAAACAAACAAACCCAAACAAAACATACAGAGTCACACAAAATTGTCTCATGTCAATTAATTTTTCTACTAAACTGTACATTATTATATACTAGAGGCCTGATGCCTGAAATTTGTGCAAGAGTAGGCCTTCCTTCCCCTGGCTGCCAGCACCGGCTTCCCTCTGGCACCCAGCACCCAGCTTCCCTCTGGCACCCGGGACCAGGCTTCCCTCACAGCCCTGGCTTCATCCAAAAGGTCTTCCAGAAGGACATCTGGCCTAATTAGCATCTTATGCTTTTATTATTATAGATTCAATGTATATAGCCGCAATTATAGAACTGCAACATCAAAGTAAAAAGACTCAACAAAGTCAAGTGTGAGCAATAATCTTCTAGTCGTCTGCATAAGCAGAAGTATACATTGAGCTTTCTTCTCTAGAATTTTAAAATTTCATCACGTCCCCAAATTTGTTTCCATAAAAAAGGTTAGTGGTATGCGAGCTAGTCCAATCATGCTGCTATTGATGAAAGCAGCTACCAAAGAGAATTCTTAAAAACACACAACAATAAGCCATGCTGAGCATTTAAAAAATAATTTTCCTGTGTGTTGTGCTCATTTTCTAAGAATTCATGGAACTGAATGCCCTTTACAATGTGAGTGTTCACAGTTTCTCAGGGGAAGCAGGCATAAATAATTGCAGAAAAGCCTGGTAAATACTGACACGAAGTGCTGTGGAAGCTCGGAGGTGATATTCTGTTGGATAAAGAAGAAATACTGCATAGGCAAACCTTGTAATATGTTCATAATCATATTCTCAGCACTTGAGACAAACACTGTTAAAATAAGAGGAAGACGAACATGTGTGCTCCCAAGCATGACCTGGGGACATTAAATGATAACACCACACAGCCTGTGTCATACATCACAATGACACCCGGGGCTTGCATGTATATACACACCATTAGGTACTGGAAAGGTTTATAGGTCAGACCTGTCTTCAGAGTACGTGGCCAGAGGCAGTTTATGAACCTTTTCATATGGAAACGGAGTTTACTTCAAACATATTTTGTCACATCTCATCTTTCCTTCTAACTCTCCTCTTAGACATGTTGTCTTAATGAAACACACATTTACACGGAATTGGACCGGAATCTTACACTATGGTAGTCAGGCTAGTTAGTTAGATCAACAGAGAATGTTCTCAGCTACTGTTCTGTTTCAGAGGCCTATGGCTGACTAGATGTTCTTCTTTATTTAGTTTTTTTTTTTTTTTTAGTTGGTTGATATTTGAGACATAGGTGGGTGGCTACAGAGAATTGTTACTTCTTTCCCCCATTGTATTGCCATTCTCTCTCCCTGGTTATTTTCCATAATTCAGTCTTTTTCCCCCTTCCCGACTATTGACTTCTTTTGGCAGTGAACAGGAAGAACAGTTGGTACTGTCTGTGAGCACCGTGGAACAAATCTGTGAGACAGGCATTGGGAAGGAGGGAGCATGCATCTTTCTGTTCATCCCTGATGCGGCACGTTACTCACTGTGGGAAACTACATCCCAAAGGCAACATTCATGCAAACCTGAGTTCCAAAATGAAACTCAAAGAGAGTGATAGCCAGCAAGACCCCACAATTGGTGGAATCAATAATAATTAGGGGAACCAACAAGTGGAAGTAACACAAGGGGAATAGACTTATAGGATGCAACCAGGAAAACTGGATTCTAGTCCCACCTCCATACTTAAAAGGAGACCCTGGGCAGGAAGAGAGTTAGACGACTAAGATCTCTTACAGTGACATTTCTAACAGCCATTCAAAAAACCAACTTCGTTTATCTTGAGAATTCTGCTAGATTTTAGAGTTACAAAGGAGGTCCCTGTCCTCAAGGAGTTCAAATGGAAAATCTGCAGTAAGCAAATCTAGCAAGAATACATGCTCAGTGTGATAAGAGTTCTTTTCAACGACCCTCAGAGAGAAAGAGGTGATCAAGGTAGAATCAAGTAGGATTCACTGAGAAGCATGTTATCTAAGCCATTTAGCATTGAAGGACATGTAGGAATTTTCCAGGGAGGCTAGGCATGGTGGGAAAAGATGAATGTGGGGCAGAAAAACTAGCATATGAAAGGCAAGAAGCAGAAAATGACAAACCAGCTTGGGGGTACAGATGTGTGAAGAGTGATGAGATAAGAGATTACAGATGTAGCTAGTGGCCAAATCATGAAGAGTATTACAGGAAAACAGGGACATTCTCCTATGAGCAATGTGGCTAAAGTGAACAAATTAAAGGGGATCAGACCTAACTTTTATAAAAATAATTTTTGAATCTCTATTTGAAATCTATAAAGTTCTTACCTTTTCAGGAGAATGGATTGTTGGGCTTGGCTTTGGGAAATAGTTTGCTGGCAAAGTGAGATAATATAATGCAATCACAACAGTTTGGGTTTGGAAGATTATACAACTGTTGCTTATCTGGTGGCCAGTCCCTATTTATCCTTTATAACTGAAGCCAAACCCCACCTTCATTAGTAGATTTCTTATACTCATTTATTTGCTTCCAGTAGGGCTTTTATGACTTTCATTTGTGTTCCCAGAGCACCATCTGAATGATCCTTGTTCTCTTATTGTATGCATTGCATATTTATCATTATCTATATAATCACATCTCTCAAAAATATGAAGATATATTCTTGATATTACAAGTGGTAGGGATCTGAGGAGGGTGGGTTTGAATTAGACAGAGAAGATGAGGAACTGTGAAGTCCTGGAGTAAGATGAGTCTAGAGATGGATGATAATGTCTTCAAGGATGAAAATAAGGTATGATGGGCTATGGGAATAGAAGCCAGACCCAGAAGTCATTCAGCAATCTGGGAATAAGTCATGGAAATCAGTCAGCAATAGAATCAATTATGGTGGAAATAAAAGGAAAAAAGAAATGGAGTGAAAATGGTTCACAAGTGGTGTAGATATAAGAAAGTTTGGACAGCAATGATTTAGCTGATCCCTCTCCTCTACTGAGACAAAGGAAGTGAGAAAAAGTGAAATCATAAGACATTGTCAGAAAATATCCAGTTTTCAGGATAAAGTGGATTTTTTTCAGTATATATTAGCGATTCCATGGAATCTGATTGTGGGTACTTGAGAAGCAGTCTGAGTGTTTCATAGGGCTGATCTGTTAGGCCAGACTTGGAGGCAGGAAAATGAAGTTCTTGATGGGAGCCATGGATGGGGATAATAGCGAGGGAGGAGGGGAGTGGGTGTGTGAGAGCACAGGGCATGTGAGAGGGAAGGTGGTATGTTAGACAGGAAGGCACAAGTAATGTTGGGAACCAAAGGCCAGCTCTCAAAGCTCCTGGTGGGTTTTTCTTTGGAAGTAAGGAGAGCTTCTAGGCATCTGGGAAAGAAATAAAGCTGAATCCACATTTAAAGTATCCTGTTTGACATAGCTAAAGACTTCATGGAAATGGCTAGGTATTGTGCTGCCATCACATTCAGGAAATTTTAGAAAGTTCTTCATTCACCTACTTGGTATACTTTACAGTTATTCAATGGACTGATCCACTATTTCATATCCATTCATTCATTCACATTTTTTACCATATATAATTTATTTGTGGATTGGCAAGATATGGAGATGCTCATTAAAAATGTTACCATTTGTTTGACAGTTGCTGGTGTTTTGGGGTTGTCATATATGTAGCAAATTTTAATCTCTTCTAAAAGATTCAAATTAGCCCTTCAGCAGTATTTTGGATTTCTTCATCAGAAACTATTCTGAAAAATGCATTTTAGTCCTTCAGTCCGCTGGTATCACTGATAGTAAGGATTAGTGAGGCATAAATCTAGAAATCTTTATCAGAAAAACTCAAAGACGATCACATTCATTTTAGGAGAAATGTGTTGGCCATTTTAATTTTTCTATGGAATAAATTCACATAGAGTTACTTTGTAATCAGTGCCTTAGTGTGCTGTCTCACATCCAACAAATTAGGATTCATCCGAATGAAAACAAATGTTCAGATCACCTACATTCTTGATTCAGTTGCATTCTCTTATAAAAAGATATTTCTCCCTCACACCATAGAAAAGGAGGGAATGAAACGTTCTCCTACTGAGCCCTCTCCCTGTGCACTCCCTAGATGCAGAGTGTTCTGATCTGAGATTAAAATGTTCATGTCATTCTCACTCCTATAAAAGTAAGCCATCTGTGAATTATAGTCATTGCTATTTTTATTAGAAAACCATTAGGATTTTTTTTGAAGTGACAGATTTTAAAAGATTATACAAAATTATCATTGATGACTCCGAAAGCTTCAATTACTGCTACAGTCTTCAGGGATTTTTTTTAGAGGTGCAGGCTGTGGGAGCACAGACACCTGCTGGAATGGCGGTTGCGATGGCATGTGGGTGGTCTGGAGGTTGTACTAGAGAGAGATATTAAAGAAACCTGTAAAGGCCCTCTCCTCCCTCTTCCTCCGCCCTCCTCCTCCTCCTCCTCCTCCTCCTCCTCCTCCTCCTCCTCACCACTGATTGCTGCTTCCAATCACAGTTACAAGGAGTAGTGCTTGCCCTCCCATGGAGGGTTGGAGGGATCCACACTTCTTGTTTCCATGGAAACCTCAGGACACCCCCACTACACAGGAGATGCACATTACTGGCTTCCCTTTTTAGGGGTGTCCCCATTTGACCACTCCTCACTGTATGGGAGATGACGAACAAAACTAACTTCAGAGTGGTCCTCCTAAACATCATTATATTACTTTTGTGCTTAAAATTACTTAATTGCAAATCATAATTTTCAAGATAATGTTCAAAATCTTTAGAAATGTTTATTAGACTTTCTATAGTATAGTTCTTTTTCAGGGCATTCTTTATTATCTGTTCTTAAACTATATCATATTGCTTGCTGTTCCAAAATGGGAACTTATTTTTCTCCCCTGGCTTAACATAGTCTGTTTCTTTTTTCACATAATATCTTTATCTAAATCATCTACTTTTTAAAAAATATTTTAAATTTATTTTTAGAGAAAGAGAAAGGGAGAAGAAGAGCAAGAGAGAAACATCAATGTGAGATTGAAACATCCATCAACAATCCCCATGACAGAGGATCGAGCCCACAACTAGGGCATGAGCCCTGACCAGGAATTGAACCTGCAACCACTGACCCACACCAGCCAGGGCTAAATCATCTACTGAATAAGCTCCAATTCATCATTTAAATCACAGATGGTTTGGTGAACCCTCAGTTTAGCATTTACCATATAATAATGAATTCATTAAAATAGCATATCTATATCATTAATGTATCTTGTATATGTATCTATAATATCACTGATTTCCTGATTTTGTCATTATTTGTATACCTACTTGATTATTCAACTTGACTATGAAATATTTTGGTGGGCTAGGATAATGTTGAAGAAATATAAATATCATAAGTTATATGTATTAAGGTGAAGGAAATGAAAGTAAATGGAATAAAATGGAGAAAGAACTTCAAAGACTGATTTTAATAGATACTAGGTATACTATGAACTCAGTTATTTACAAAAATTCATTTAAAATGATGAAATCTTAAAATTAAACCTGTTTGAACTACTTTAATTCATTCATTTTCTAAAAATGCATCTAATGTTGTTCAAGAAATAAAGACTTTTGGTATAAAACTATTGCAAACCAAAATATAGAATGCACCCCATCCTCTAATTCTTTACCTGCTCTTCAATTCCCCTTGCACACTGCCTCCAATTTATTAATCTTCCAGAAATGGTCAATGATTCCATATTGCCTGTAAACTAAAATGCATACTTCTGGAATTAGCATTCAAAGCTCTCCATAATATGGCCTTTATTAATCTCGGAAGGACTAACACTTTTTAGTCCTCTAAAAAGAGATGCTACTTACTGTTATTTTAACTTCCCACATATTACTGAGGGCAGAAAATCAATGTGAAACTTCTGTAGACACTATCAAGGGGCTAAAACATTCATATGCACAAAGTTCTTATTGAATGATGTTACTATTGTTCTCAGTGTTATCTTAGGAATATCACTTCATATCTATGTCTATAATATTGGGATGTTTTTATTAATAATTACCATATATTTTATTTTAATGAGATATCATCTATTGTCAATGCTTATTTTTTTGCTGTAAAAATGCTTAATTTCCATTGTTTCTGATAAAAGATTAATCTTTAAAAATTTCAATCTTTATTGCTCTAAAAACATTAGCATTATCCTAATAAATACTTCCCATTTAAAAATAAGATATATAATATATTTGCATTAAAAGTAGTCATCTTTTTTCAATATGATATTAGTATTAAAAAAAAAAAGCCCTGGTAACTCCTAAAGTGCCTTACCATGTAAATCTGTTCCCAGTTTTTAAATAGCTTTATTGATGAGATGTGAACAATATACTGTTTCTTTTATGTGGTTTGCTGTCTCCATCACTCTCCCATCAGACTTGTTTTGTTTTTTTTCTGCTGATCTGAGAATGTCACTGTGCTCCTTTAAAATACTGTTGTTTCTACTTTTACCATGGAAAGCTCTTTCTGTACTTATTATGTAATCTCTTCCAAATAGAACCAGCCCCCCAAACCCCAATATTTCCACATACAAGCTATGAATATTCTTTCATTCATTCCTGCTTATAATTTTTTAAAAATTTTCATTCACTGATTTTTCGAGACAGCTAGCCAGACAGAGAGACAAACATCCATTTGTTGTTCCAGCTATCCGTGCATTCACTGCTTGCTTCCTGTATGTCCTCTGACCAAGGATCGAATCCACAATCCTGTCACCTTGTTGTATTGGGAAAATGCTCCAACCAACTGAGCCAGCAGGTCAGGGCTCATTCCTGGTTCATATAATTTTCACATAGCTCTCAGCTACACTGCATCTTTTATCTTTCCTGAGTTTCCTTGTCTCACATTTATTCATCCATTCAACCTATCATGTGTCTGTCTTATCCATCTATTCATTCACCATTCATCCATCATCCATACATAAATCAAACATTTGCCATGGACATTCCTGATGCCAGGCCCTGGGCCAGGCTCTGGGACCACAAGGACAAACAGAATACCTCCTACGCTCTTAAGAAGTTCAGTAAAGCAACCATTTAACTAAAATTCATCTTCTCCAAGCTGAATTCACATAGTTCCCCCATTTGCTTCTTTCATTCATTAAGTTTCTAAGGATAACAATTATTTTGTATGTGTAAAATTTATAATTAATATTTTCATATTTTGTATTTTCATGGTAACTTTGAAAAATTATGAAATAAAAATATTCTAATTTTCAGCCAGGCTCTGAATATACTTTTAAATATCCTCAAAGGATACATTTATACTAAAATACAAGTTCTCTTCTATATAAATAGACTATTCTTGAAGTTTAACTTCAACATAGAAAAGATAATTATAGCCATGCACATCTAATAGAGTACTGTATCTTCTATTTGAAGAAGGTGGTTTGGCTCGAATTACATATAATTACAGGTTAAGAAAAATTAATTACTCTCACCCAGAATAGTATGACCCATACAGCAAGCAGTGATGAATAAAAACTACTATTTTAAGCTTACTAGTGAATTGCTCACTATATGATCCTATATATTATTTCATTATGAAAATCAGATCGATATGGTCAAGAGCGCTTTAAAAAAATCTTTTCCCTCACATAACACATTGTAAAAAGTAATCCCAAGCCATACCCAAACAAGACTTATTAGCTTCAAAATCAAGAGGCAAGTGTATTGGATAAGTTAACGTATTCACTTAAGGAGCTCCTTTAGTTTTTCTTAACAAAATGGCCTCCATAATTACCTGCCCCATGGAATGTGTATGTGATAAATGATTAATAGCAACATAAGCATAATCACAGCCCACTGTACTCACTGGGGCATGTGTAGGCACCTAGGTCGGGAGCCCTTCCACCACCAGCAACTGCCAAGTCACTGCCATCCATGTATTTTGATGTTTGCTTTACTTCTAAAAACATGAATATTCACAGCATTTGATCCTAGGCATCTGATCTTACGTTGTTCATCCTTAAGAGTATTTTCAGATATTAAAATATACTTGCATAACTTCCCTAATTTTCCACATACCCATTCTGTGGTATGTTCCTGTTTGCTTTGAGACTCATCTACATCTATTTTTGTGAATTATCTTCTGCTTTCAACTCCTAAAAGGCCAGGTCTCTTCCATTATTTAGAGCTCCACATATTGCGGGCAGCAAATTCACACTTGTTAATAAGAGCTTGAGTATATTCCTGACATGTATCAATATTTTAGTTTTAAAGAAGATTCCACTCTTCAAGTCAACACAATTTAATAGGCCTACTTATTGAAGGCCCCTGGGAAGATATCTCTTGACCTTTCTTTGACTCACCTACCCTGTTTGTCCTGTTGACCATCACTCTATCTTGACTGGGCCACTATATTAGCTTAACTGGTTTTCCAGCTCTATTCCTGCTCTCCAACAATACAATTTTTTCATGTTTAAAACATAAGTCAGATCATGTTACCACCCTCTTTAAAGCTTATTAATGTCTTCACATTGAACTTGAAATAGAATCTTGTAGTTTGACTACATAAGCTCTGGCCCTTGCTTGCCTCTAAACATCCATTCTCAACACGGTAATTCTGCCCCCAGAAGGTGAAACTGCTTCCTGATGGGGAAAAATATCTTTACCTATTATAAGGTTTGTGGCATACAATAGGTGCCTAATAAAGGCTTGTTGGAGGACTAAATAAACCTGGAATTGGGGAAAATGAGATAGATATATAAGAAATAAAATAGGATTAGGTATAGTCAAAACCATTTTTTTTAGTAGTTAAGAGACTCATATTGATGAGGAGGATTGATTATTGAGGGGACACAAATCTTTGTAATAGCTAAGTTTCCCCCCAACCAGTATTAAATTCCTTAGTAATTCTCTCAATTTTTCTCCATAGTGGGGCAATAATGAATAAAATACAGATGGAGACCACTGCTATACAGCACGGTATCTCTTCTTATTACCCAGTTCTCAGTGCTCCAGCCATTCTGCTCCCTTCAGTTCTCTCAGGCTGCCTTCATCTCAGGGTCTTGGCACACTCTGGTCCTGCCCCCAGACTCACTTTCTGCCCTGTCCTGTGGCTGAATCCTTCTTATCCTTCAGATATCAGCCTACCTACGTTCCTCTTGGAGATGCCATTTCAGCCATACATAAGGTTTGGCAACTTTAATTTGCTGTCAGTGTCCTTATTGGTTCCCTTACAGCATGGATCCTAACCTGTAATTATTTATTAGTTTACTATTCATGGTCCCACCCCCACCCCACTAGACTGTAAGCCCTGTGGAAAAGGGATAAGCCCTGTGGAAAAGGGATACACCATTCCTTCTTAATATTGCCTGTGGAACTCCAGGGACATAAATGGTACTCAATAAATGCTGCTGTCTCAAGCAACCATTCAACCTGGAGTTAGAGAAAATCAGATTGATTTGTAAGAGATGAAAGTTGGATTAAGAACAGGCATAGCCAATTTTTACTTAGAGATTGTTAAGTGCCTCTGTGTAATGAAGCTGAGAGGAAAAATATAAAATTAGTTCGAAGTAGAAACTATGACACATGGCAACAAGGCTTGATTGTGGATACCTATATTTCCAAAGAGAAAATGTGATAATAAGTAGGCGGTTTGTTCGTTCATTCATTCAATATTGGTTGAGTGCCTACTCTGTGCCAGACCCTGAAAGGGATGTACTAGTCTCACACACACACACACACACACACACACACACACACACACACACACACACACATGATGTAACAATATATAAGAAAAAAGAGACATAATATTTGTCCACAAAAAGTTCAGAGTGAAAATGGAGACACTAACCAAGAATCAAACAACTATAATATTACTTTAAAAAACTGAGTCAATACACAAAAAACATTAGGAGTAGTTATCTCTAGATAGATCAGTTCAATTATGAATGGTCTGTATTTTCTTCTTTAATTTTCCCTATTTTCCAAGTTGCTTATCAAGAATGAATGCTGCTTTTATAATGAAGTGTGTTCATATGTGTGTGTGTGAGTAATTGTTTAGTACAAGAGAATAAATAAATAAATATATGTGCATTTATATAGTGACTCCCAGTTACAATGCACATGGTACCAAGAGATACTTTTAGATCCCTAGTCTATTATTTGCAACATTAATAATTCCAGAGAAAGAGAAGGAATATGAGAAAGAATCATTTTATAGGCTATTTTCTAGCTTGTACTTATAGTTGATTTATGAAGTGCTCTTTGAGTAATAAAACAAAGGTTATAAACTATTAATTTATTGTACTAATAAGAGTCAAGGGCTCTAATACAATTGTCTTATCTTAGAATATGTAAAATAAAAGTGGAGAGTGCTTAAAACTTTAACAGTTTCTTGCTCTTACTTTTATTAGCTTTTCTCTACTGTACTATTTTAGATTAATGAAATAATAAATCTTTCATCCAACTGATTTTATTTAATGGTATGGGAAAATGTTAATCTTGCAATTCTCAGTACTATAAGAATGAATCCTTCAAAGACCATATATTTTTACAGAGACACAATGAAATTTAGGCTTTTCCTTGAAAATTACATTAGAAGATGATGATAAATTAATTATTGTAATTTTTGTTAGTGAATAAATACAAATAGAAAAAATAGATTTCACAAAAATTTGGGGTTTTCCTTTTGTGAGCACCCTTTGTTATTTCTTTCAGTCTCAGCGCTCTCTCTCTCTCTCTCTCTCTCTCTCTCTCTCTCTCTCTCTCTCTCCCCCTCTGTCTCTCTCTCTCTCTGACTCAGACACACAAACATATACACATAGAAACATGAACATGAGGCCCAACTGGCATGGCTCAGTGGTTGAGCATTGACCTATGAACCAGGAGGCCACGGTTTGATTCCTGGTCAGGGCGCATGTCCAGGTTGTAGGCTCGATCCCAGTAGAGGGCATGCAAGAGGCAGCCAATTAATCATTCTGTCTTATCATTGATGCTTCTATCTCTTCCTCTCCCTTCCTCTCTGAAATCAATAAAAATATATTTGGGGGAAAAAAAGAAGCATGCACATGAAAATATATTACATGGATAGTTGAGGTGAAGTTGAAGTTTTAATTTAATTTAATTTCTTACTTCCTGTGTGTATAATCTTGAACGAGTTACTGAAAGTCTTCCTTTATCTGACTCCTCACCGTTAAAATGCTAGAGGACATGTAAAATCTCTCTAAGGTTATAACCTAAATTTCTCCTTCCATAATTTCTTGTAGCATCTAGTTCAAAGGTACCACACAGAACACTCTTCTTTGTCTACAAGGTTTCCCCCCACTCCAGGGTTTTAGAATCTGGGTTAAAAGACAGTGAAACGGATGTCTGCGAGGGCTCTCCTAAACGGGGGCCAGCCTGCTCCCCAATCCTGACTTCCCCTGAGCTCTGTGAGTGACTGTGCTCGGAAGCGGCACCCCTGGCATCGCGTGAACTGCCTCTGACAGATTTGTTTCTCCATTCGTCATGCCTCCAGATGGCTCTAAAATGAATATAGCATTCAAATAACAACACAGAAGAAATCATCCTATAACCAGTTGATTCATATAAAACGTGTGAAAATCCGATTATACCATTTATTTTTCCACTTAGAATTAGTTTCAAAAGTTTTCACTTTACATAAATGACATAACATGGCAAAACAAGCATGTTCCACATGGCCCTGCGTGCCTGCCAGTCACTTTTCTAGAGCTTGAAGAAATCAGGGCGGGGAGTGTTTAATCAAATGTACATAGATCTGGAGGCATTATTTTCAAAGTTACCTTAAAGTAGGACTAAACTAAAAATGTATACATTGCGATAAATAAAATACCTGAATAACTTAAAAAAATAGTAGGAGGTTAATAACTAATGGTTTAATTTAACTCGTTTTCAAACTATGACTTAATTCAAACTATTTCAATTTGCACCCCACAAATGAAGAAATCCACAGGTTCTTTGTTACATAGAGAAAAATATATCTGGTGAGACATAAAACAATACTGGAAGTTAGTCCTGTAGAGTCTACTCAAATCATTACAAGAATCTTCCATTCCTTTTTGAACAACTGAAATTCTGCCTTGGGATAAGGATAAAGCTCTGACTTGTCCACCATATTTTAAAAATATGTCATTTCATCATAAATGTGAAAAAGAAACCACCACCAAAGAGGACTCTTTCCAGCCACCCCACACTCTGATTTTCCTTCAACTTTTCTTCAAAAGAAAACAACCTTATGTTAAAGCAGTGATGTCAAGTATATTAAGGGAATAGTGACATCACTGATTTTGCCAAAAGGTTATCAGTTCAAATCATATAAAAGAAGGCTGAGGATTCCTTTAAGAAGTAAGAGCTAGGCGAAACTGGTTTGGCTCAGTGGATAGAGCGTCAGTCTGTGGACTGAAAGGTCCCAGGTTCGATTCCGGTCAAGGGCATGTACCTTGGTTGCAGGCACATCCCCGGTGGGAGGTGTGCAGGAGGCAGCTGGTCGATGTTTCTCTCTCATCGATGTTTCTAACTCTCTATCCCTCTCCCTTCCTCTCTGTAAAAAAATCAATCAAATATATTTAAAAATAAATAAATAAAAGTTTAAAAAAAAAAGAAGTAAGAGCTAGTGGTGCAAAATATATAAATGGTTAATTATTACTAGTATTTGAAAGCAAAAGTGTTTTAAAGCAAAACACAATCAGTGCGATCTATAGATTTTTTTCAGAAATGCTTAAAAGAATTAATTTGACCCTATACAATATCCTTCTTAAATTTTTATTTATGTAGCAGTTACAAAATTTTAAAATTCGTTTTGGTTGCAGAAGTAATGCATGAATACATGTATTTACTAAACACGAATATAAGCCCAACTTCCATTTAACTATCATCTCAACATGATTCCTTAGATACTGCCTTTGTTCGGTTTTTGTTATGAATTATTCTGGGTTTTAAAAAGTCCTATATGTCTCTGTAGCCATATGAAATCTATTATATGATTTAGTAGGCTTTTGTTGCCAAAGACTCATTTACTGGTCCAGAATACATGCACACATATCTACTGAGCACCTTTCTCTGTGCCCTGTGATGGAGATATAGCAGTAAATCGACATACTAAAAATCCTATCTGGTGGAGCTTACATACTAGAGAGACAATCAACAATTTTGCAAGAGAGACAATCAACAATTTTGTAGAGCACGTGCCTACAGGATAAGAATAAAGCAGAGAAGAAGGAGCTAAAAGGAGGTGGAGAGACGTGATGATTTAAAAGATGGTAGTGAAAGATGGCTCAGTGGATAGAGCGCTGTCCTGTAGACTGAAGGGTCCCGGGGATCGATTATTTCTCTCTCTCTCTCTCTCTCTCTCTCTCTCTCTCTCTCTCTCTCTCTCTCTCTCTCTCCCTCCCTCCCCCTTCCTCTCTGCCTATCTGAAATCAATAAATATATATTTTAAAAAAGGTGGTAGTGAGCAAAGCCTGGCATATTGCAAACTGGGTGGATTTACCAAAATGGTTTAATAAGACCGTTCTTAAACTATCTGTGCTCAAGTAGTGATTTAGAACCAAAATTACCCTGACTCGCCTGTCAACCAGCACCACCCATGAATCCTCTCTCAACCCTAGAATTTCCTGGGGGTGGCAGGGTAGCATCGGTAGCATCTAGGTCTCAGCTCTCGGGAATAGACTTGATAGTAAACACGGTATAAAGTCAATCACTTCTTCCCTCAGTTCCAGTTCTTCTCCATCTTCTTTTCCTCTTCTTTCTTTCTTTCTTTCTTTCTTTCTTTCTTTCTTTCTTTCTTTCTTTCTTTCTTCTTTCTTTCTTTCTTTCTTTTTCTTTCTTTCTTTCTCTCTCTCTCTCTCTCTCTCTCTCTCTCTCCCTCCCTCCCTCCCTCTTTCTTTCTTTCTTTCTTTCTTTCTTTCTTTCTTTCTTTCTTTCTTTCTTTCTTTCTCTCTCTCTCTCTCTCTCTCTCTCTCTCTCTCTCTCTCTCTCTCTCTCTCTCCCCCTCCCTCCCTCCCTCCTTTCTTTCTTCTTTCTTTCTTTCTTTCTTTCTTTCTTTCTTTCTTTCTTTCTTTCTTTCTTTCTTTCTTTCTTTCTTTTTCTTCCTTCCTTCCTTCCTCCCTCCCTCCCTCCCTCCCTCCCTCCCTCCCTCCCTCCCTCCCTCCCTCCCTCTCTCTTTCTTTCTTTCTTTCTTTCTTTCTTTCTTTCTTTCTTTCTTTCTTTCTTTCTTTCTTTCTTTCTTTCTTTCTTTCCCTTTTCTCCTTTTCTTTCCAAGATGCAGTTAGGAACTAAAGTCCAAAAGTGCCATGCTAGAGAAGGGTCATTTGGCTGACAGTTTGGGTAAAAAAGATTCTGATCAGAATTGGCCAGTAATGGGAAGCAGCCAACTTTTTTTCCCTTCATCTACTGGATAAATTATAAACATTAAACACACACACACACACACACACACACACACACACACACACACACACACACAACTACAAGAAGCGATCTGCTCCAGCTGATAAAGGAATATGTAAGTGCCTTTGATCAAAGCTTCAGCTGGGATGCCTGGGCTATGTCTTTCAAGTTCTGTAACCTGAATAAAAGGACGTTGGACGGCTACATTAAAAGATATAGATCGAGTTAAATGCAGTGGAAAGAACAGAGCATGGCAAGACCTGGATACCGGTGTCAGCAAAGGGGCCTTTCCGCTGAAACTAAATATTAACTGCACCTAATATTTTGATCAGTACACTGATTTCCAAGACTCTATTTCCTCATATTTAAAAATGAGGTCATTACTGTTCACCCTACCTACTTTCTTTTTTCTTCATAGAGATGCTCTTCGGCTTAAGTCAAATAAAGCAAAAAACCCTGAATAGTTGGTTTTTGGAGAAAACACACACACATTCTGTAGACAAGAGAAGTCATTTTTTATAAAATATTAAAAAACTCCACTACCTCCCTCGCATATTGACTCCCAAGCCACAACTATGTAAAGAATAAATAGCACACACGGAGAGGTAAACAAACCCAACAACACTGAAGGGAAGGATGGAGACATGTCCTCATCTGAAGCAAGGGCATGCTGGGGTTCTGTTACCATGTACAACAGTGTGAGAACTATGGACTTAGAATCCTATATTGATGACTCAGAGGCTTTACTGAACAAGGTCTGATTAATGTCAAGGAGAAATGGAGAAATCTCATAAGATCTTCAAGACCCAATAGAGCAACAATACAAGAATCATACTTTTAGTAAAGATAATTTAATTTCTAGCTAATACTCTATACAGGTTCACACAGCAAAAGGTCACTCTGATCTCCTCTATCTTCTGGCATTGTTTTTAAAATTACGGAAAAGAATAATTTAAGTTATGCTAACCATTCAGAGCCAAAGGATTAACACTGCCTGTTTCACAGAAACACACACTGTAACTCTCAGCAATTTGGGAATCATGCTACAGATACAGTAACCATCCATTAGGATCTCACTGTTGGTCCTGTTTATCCTTGTCCATTAACCACTCAGAAGAGAGTCATAGTAAGAAATGCAACTATTGATACATTTCAGACAAATGTTTTGGTTTTCAAACTGAGGAATCTGACTTACCAGGTCAAAAATGAATGATTTTTTTAAAAATCCTTTTGCTCTCTGACTAGCAGAAAAGTGACATATGAGTAAGCTTTATTTCTGTGAAGTCAATGACTTGTCCTCTATGATAAAGCTCCCGAAAGGTTACATTTTGCAGAAGCTGAAGAAAGCCGTCTCATCAACTATTTAATATGGAACACAGAAGCAAACATGCTCAATGAATGAGTAAATTTCTTTTTTTATGTTTGTTCTGTATTTTTAGGCTCCCTTGAGAAGGTAAGGAGTGAGGGGAAATGGAATAGTGCAATGAAATGTGAGCTTTTTCCAATTTTTTGTTTTGATGAACTTTTCCTAAGTCCAGGTATGTGTTTCAATTTATTATTGCCCTCAGCAGCAATTGTAAGTATCCTAGCACATGAAGAAATGGCTGCCAGTTTGTCCCCCAGTCTTCTTGCACACTCTGACCCCATACACTACACAGGTGTATCAGAGAACTGATGGCTAGTCAGGTATTGTGGTCACTGCTAGTCACTTTCTTAGTGGAAGAATTATTTCAGACTCCCTCACCTTTTTCCTACAACTCAACCTTCTTTCTCAACATTATTACTTTTTAATTATTCTTATCCATGAGTATTATTTAAAGGAAAAAAAAAACCACAAGAATATCTTAGAGTTACTTATTCATAAACCACTACTATCTAAAACTTACTTAAAATTTCCAGCGATGATTCAGTTGAAAAGACTTAAGTTAACCTACAAGCTTGATATGCAGTTCTATCTGTGGCCCCCACATCTTATGACTCTGTTGTGACTAGCTCACATCATTCTGTGTTAGTAATGCCTCCTTCCTTTTTTATGCAATCTTTAGGCACGATGTGCATCCATGATTACTACAGACGGTGTAAGCCTCCTCCTTCAGACTGTTATTTAAAGTTCAACTTCATCATTAGTAGAAAAAAAGAGAACAAAGATGGTAAAGAAAAAGATTGGGTGGCACAGATAATTAAATCGTTACTCATCAGTGCTAAAATTCCATGTTCTTAGTTCTTCATCATAGAAGAATGGGTGTGTTGATGTCAAGCCAGTAGTCTCTACCTGTTGGCCTAGACTGAACCACTCTCAGACACACTCAGCAATTCTGAACCCTCTGTTCATGTCATTTCTGAAGTGAAGATCTTGTTTGGGGCCTCAGTGATTATCATGTATTTTCACTGATGAAAGCTCTCTCTATCATTTTTTAAATGAGATTTATATCTGCTTTCCACTAATGGTTATGTTTTGCCAAAACTATTAGCCACCATGCCCTTTGCTGCCTAAGCACTTAGAGTTGTTTTATAGCTAGAAATGCCCAATAATTCCTGGTGCCTTGGCCTTGATTCTGTTTCCCATTATTGCTCCAATATTACCTTCTTGTCTTGACTCCTAAGTTTCAAACAACCTCTTCCTTATCCTAGTAAGGTAGCATATTGACCTTGTTTAAGGTATTAAACAAAACCCACACTGTGCCTCGTAGTTTCTGGGGAGTATTTCTGTGTTTTTCTGTTTCATGCTAATTCCTCCCTCTGCAAGTCCAGCTATTCCTCCCGTGGGCCCCTGGCCTCTGCCAACGAAAAGGATCACAGGACATAATTAAATGTTTCCAATTATGAAGATTTTGCCATGAAATGAGGTTGAAGGGACAGTGGCATTTTCAGTGTGTGGTAGGTGAGAAACAGAGCAAAGGAGCCTAAACAAGACTCGAGCTGGGGAAGTCTGGGTCTGAAGAACACTTGTGAGATACCAGCCAGGAGCCAACGAAATCACTGCTCTGTCCTCACAGTTTGCTTTTTCTGGCTTCTGCTACCTTTCAGATGCTTCAAAAAAGCTTTCCTGACGATATTTAAATCGGCAATGTGGACAAACCGAGCGGGGCGACAGGGACGTCTTGTCAGTCCCGCACAGGAGCCTGTGGCTTCCCTCGTGTGTGTGCTGCACGCTGCTGAAACCAGGAAATCAGAAAGACCGATGCGTTTCCAGGGAATACACGCGGTGTCTCGCCTTGCCAAACACATCAAAGCGATTTGTTTTTGCCAGAGAGACTCC
Source organism: Eptesicus fuscus (assembly GCF_027574615.1). Lineage (NCBI taxonomy): Eukaryota > Metazoa > Chordata > Mammalia > Chiroptera > Vespertilionidae > Eptesicus > Eptesicus fuscus. The sequence continues at coordinate 72,402,870 of NC_072480.1, read as the reverse complement.
GGTGGCTCCCCGCAATGACTCAGCTCACTTATTTAAAATCCTAAACTGGTATGTTAGGAGCTTGTAGGTCACTAACCTGCCAGCCTTGTAATTTACACTGCTGGAGAACAAGTCGACATTTCTCCTCAGCAGACAGCTTCTTCTTCTCGCCGGGGAGTGTCTCCACCAAGGGCTTATACCTGGGAAAAGCAGCAGGGACATGAAAGTGGTGACTGGATTCATCAAGCCAGTGATTATGAGCAACAGAACTGTCTTTGTTACCCTGTTTCTTAACCTCCCCCTCCCGGGTTTTACTTTATTCCATGTGTCCCCATATACTCCATTCATTGTGCCTTTAAGGCAACGGTGAAATAACACATCTTTTACATGGAAAATGATGTTTTAAATGAATCAAATATATTGTTCAATCCTTTAATATATGTTTAACACGGAGTGATACAAACCATGTAACAAAGAAAAAGAAGAGAATCTGTTAGTTTTTGCTTAAATAGAATGATCTTAAAAAATAAAGCTTTTAAGAAACACCAGCATACTTTATTCACATTTGAGAGTGCATCTTGACATAGTTAGAATCTATAATAAAGGAATATCAAAGCACCCAGAATTATTACTGAGAAGCAGAGCAGCTTTCTTCCCACATATTACATATTGGAGTATTTGAAATCTTCCAGCAAGACATTGTATTATGTCCTGGAAGTTTCTTTACAATATTATCTTTCATTCCCTAGCTGAAATGCATGTCAATATAATAGTTTTCTATGGATTTATAAAAAAAAGATATTACTTTCAAAATTACATCATCGATATAAAAATTTTTGCACTTAAGGTATGGAACCCGACATATAAGTAAAACTGCATTAGAAGGAGGAGGAGGAGGAAGAGAGGAGGAGGAAGAGGAGGAGGAGGAAGAGGAGGTGGAGAAGGAGGAGCAGGAGGACCAGTAAGAAGGGGAAGATGAAAGAAAAGGAGGGGGAGAGTAGGAGGGAGAGGAGGAGAAAGAGGAGGAAGGGGAAGAGGAGGAAGAGGGAGAGGGAAGAAGGAAGAAGTGGAGGAGGAGGATGGACAGAAGAAACAAGGAAAGATCTGTATAATTGCATCAACTTCTACTTTGTGTTTCTGGTTCTCATAAACACCCAGGGACTGTGTGTGGGACTGCTAAAGGAACTCAGTGCTAAAAGGTAAATCACCTCCTTTTCTGTTATTTTGTTTAGAATATCTTAGCATTTCATCTGAAGCTTGCTGCAGCAAATTTGGATTATTCTAAAATGAGTGTTTTAGTTTCCTCAAGGCAACTAAGGAAGGAAGTACATTGCCTACACATCTCTACTTACCCCCTTTCCCCGAGCCAGCACTGAGACCAGTGGCCATGTACCACTGACAGCCACAGCGGATTTACTTGCATTTCTTTATTTCTGCAAGTGCTGTAGAGAAATGAGGTCCCAGCATGCGAGCCAGCGCTGTTATAACTAGGGGTCTGGCCTATAACACAGGCTGCGAAAATATACCTATTTGACTTTTTCAGTAGCAGATGTTTATTTCCTTTCTTACATCCTGAGCATCGTCACCGAAAACTCAGTACAGATGCTCCTCCACTTACGATGAGGTTATGTTCCAATAAACCGATTGTAAATTAAAAATATCTGAAGTTGAAATTCATTTAATACAAGTAACCTAGGGAACATGATGGCTTACCCTAGCCTGCCTTAAACGTGCTCAGAAAGCTTACATTAGCCTACAGTTGGGCAAAATCATCTCACACAATGAATACATTGTAAAGCGTTGATGGTTTGTCCTCGCAATCACGTGGCTGACTGGGAGCTGAGGCTCACTGCCACATTCCTGCATCAGGAGAGAGTCTAGGGCATACTGATAGCCTGGGAAAAGATCAAAACTCAACATCTGAAGTTTGATTTCTATTGAATGGAAATATGTGTGGCTCCATCATAAAATCAATACATTTTAGGTCAAAGCATCATAAGTCAGTGACTGTCTCTCTATTATTTTTCCTGGATTGAGAATTGTCATAGTCTTCCTAATCTTGACTCAGATAAAATGAATACATCAACATTAGCAATACCCTTCCTTTTCGTGTATAGATTTTTGCTCATGTGTCAAATTCGGGGTACCGAAGGGAGTAAAAATAGCAAGTAACAGAGACTGAACATGAAATTACAGTGCCAGAGGCAAGGATATAAAAATCCTGCTCATCCTTTTGATCACACTGAGTGGACTGAGATGATCTATGGATGACAGAAGCATTCCGTGGATTTTTTTTTTTTAAATAATAGGCAAGAATGTGATTTCCTACCCAGCAGGCGCTGAAGTTGGTAGCTATATATTTTTACTGGCCATATTATGATTGCTGCAGAAGAGAATAGTATGTGTGCGTGTGTGTGTGTGTGTGTGTGTGTGTGTGTGTGTGTGTAGGGTTGGGATGTGAGAGTAAAGTGTGCAGAGGGCAGTGGGATGTCTGACTTTGGCAAACATGGATTTTATTTCACAATGTTTGGTTCAAGGATGACAAACAATATAATTGTACCATGTGTTAGAATAGGAAAGAAACTGGGTTGGGGAATCTAAACACAGCTTCCACTTCCAACTCTGTAGCAAATTTGCTATGAGGCCCTTGTCAAACCACTTAGCAAGTACTTCTCCCCTTTCTTACTGCATGTGTGTTTCTCGGGATACAACACAGATACCTGACTATACCATTTAATTCCTATCGGTCTCCAATGTGTGTGGGCTTCACTAGGGCAGGGGGTCATCTTTGTACCTTCCATGGGGTCTGCTCCATTGCTTTTGTATGAAGCAGGTACACATAAATGATGCTAGGAAATTGGGCTGGGAATTTGGGGGATGAGAAGTAACATTTCTTGGGCACTGAAGGAGTACAAGGGGCTTTTCATGTTACTCCACATGCTCCTCATCACTATAGGAGGTCTGCATGATAATCTTCTTCTGATAGTGAGGAAGCTGATGATCACTTACATTAAGTCAGTTGCTCTAGTTCACACAGATAGGTATGGGTTGAATTGTTCCCCCCACCACTACCCCAAGACAGGGGAATGTGACCTAATTTAAAATTTGATTTTTTGCAGATGTAATCAAGGTAAGATGAGGTCATTAAGGGGTGGGCCCTTATCTAATATGACTATCCTATCTAGTAAAGAGATAATATGCAAATTGATGGTCATTCCAACACACAAGATGGACACCCCCATGTGATCAAAGATGGTTGCCCCCATGTGGACACAAGATGGCCGCCACAAGATGGCCATCAGGGGAGGGCAGTTGTGGGCGATCAGGCCAGCAGGGGAGGGCAGTTGGGAGGGACCAGGCCAGAAAGGGAGGGCAGTTGGGGGTGACCAGGCCTGCAGGAGAGGGCAGTTAGGGGCAATGAGACTGGCAGGGGAAAGGTTAGGCATCGATCAGGTTGGCAGGGGAGTGGTTAGGGGTGATCAGGCTGGCAGGCAGAAACAGTTAGGGCAATCAGGCAGGCAGGCAGGCAGGCAAGCGGTTGGGAGCCAGCAGTCCTGGATTGTGAGAGGGATGTCTGACTGCCCATTTAGGCCCGATCCGGATCAGGCTTAAATGGGCAGTCGGACATCCCTCGAGGGGTCCCAGATTGGAGAGGGTGCAGGCTGGGCTGAGGGACACATACTTCGTTCATGAATTTCATGCACCAGGACTCTAGTGTACTTATAAGAAGAGGAAAATGACAAGTGATGACAGAGGCAGAGGTTGGATATGAGCTGCAAGGCAAGAACACCAAGGATTTTAGGCCACCACCAGAAGCTAAAAGAGGAAAGGGGGGATTCTACACAGAGCCTCAGAGGGGCATGTGGCCTGCTGACACATTTGTTTTGGACTTCCAGCCTTTAGAACTATGAGAGAATACATTTCTATTCTTTTAAGTTACCTAGTTTGTGGCACTTTGTTAAGGCAGCCTGAGGACATTTATACAGATGGTAAAAATAGCTGATCTTGGATTTGAACCCAGGGCAATCTAATGCCAGAGGCAATCTCTCCATCACCATTGCTACAGTCTAGGCAGAAACGAACAAGCCCCCAGTGCTAGATGGTTCTAGTATAGAAAAGGAGCATGAAAAACAACAAATATAAAACTCAATAGTAATCATCAGGACATGGGACATGCAGAAACAATTTGTTGCTCTTTGACCTTTGGGTGATTGGACCTCTTCAATAAGAGTCAACCAGAACTTATAATGAAATACAGACCCATTCAAGCTCAGGAAAATCATTGCATCTCTACCATTTAGCCAGAGCTACATAATGAAATGAAATCAGTCAAATTATCTTTTTATTCTCCTATAATTGTTTCATTCTGGAACTTTGTTAATTATCACCAAGAATTGAATTGACACAATTCAAGTATCTGAATACAATATTAACAAGTCAGAAAAAAATTCTTATCCTTGGTGCCTTTTTTTCTCATTTTATATTGTTCTTTTGACACCTAAAATGGTATAATTCTGACATTTCAACTGAAAAGACAAAAACGTCATCTTAGACAGGGTAAGGCACTCTATTTTACTGTAATTAAAATCACCTCGTCTTTTGGAATGTGAGTGTCATCTGTAGGTGGTGTCCCTGGTCTAATGCTGTGCTAAACATAACCTCACAGAAATTCCATCTGAGGCCAAATGGTAATAATGAGCCTGGAGCACTATATGGTTCTGAGCACAGGTGTGGTCACAGGTAGAACTTCTCAGCTCTCACTCCCCATGCACTCCAAGCCTCTTTTGTTCAAGATAAAAACACCACAATCCACTGAAGAACTCTGTGTTCAGGCTGACATCTGCCCTGTGTCCAAGATAAATCAACCGACGGTAAGAAATAAATGCTACCTCTTCCAGCAAACCCATTCTTGTTTCTTCCTCTCTTGGGATGAGGGAAATGATTGGGATCTAGTTCTATGTCCAGAATCGGGGTCCTGTGGCTCATTGGGGCTCATTTAATCAATCAAATAATATCGACTGAGCACAAAATATGTACTGGGAATGCATCTGGTAACAGAACAGATGACAATCCTTACATTCCCTGGTAGAGATAGAGCAGATAGAAATGTAAAGAGAAAGAGTGTCAGACACAGTGAGAGGGAAAAAGAAGACTAAAGCAGGAAAAGTTTCATTGAGAGCAAATATCTGAGGGATGAGAAGCAAGCGGTGGTGCTCTCTGGGAAATAGCCAGGTCCAGAAGTCCTGAGTGGGGTAGTGCCTACCTGTTTGGGGAAGGAGGAATATCAAGGAGGTGGCGGGAACAGAGCAGGTAAGAAGGGGGAGGAGAAGGATTCACAAAGGTAACCACATGGGGAAAGATTCGGATCATGCCCCTGATTCTAAGGACTTTGGCTTTGACTCTGAGCTGGGATTTGAGCAGACAAATCATATCACTTGACATTAAAAGAATCACTGAAGCTGCTTGGCTGAGAGCGGGCGGCAGTGGAGCAAGTGGAAAGCCAGGGAGACCATGTGGAGGCTTTCCCGCAGCCTAGGATGGGAGTAATGGAAGTAGTGGAAACTGGTTGGATTTGAACTCTATCCATATTTGGAGGCAGACCCAATAGGATTTCCTGATGGAAAGAGTATCAGGAGTATGATGACATTAAAATAATAACAGGCATCACATTGGATACCTTATGAAATTATAAGAAAGAACCACATCATAGGACATACTTATTTTGAGGTCGCTAAGAGGGATAGATTGCAGTTGAAGCAGAGAAAAGCTAACAACAATGGAGAACTATAAAGCAGAACCTAAGGAAATGAATTAATATTTCTCATTTCAGAAGTCATCTTTCTTTATTAGTTTTAAGAAGACATCCTATCCATCGCAGGCCTAGAGACAAAAAAAAAAAAAAAGTTTATGCAGTAACCATAGAAGTCAGGTAAAATCTGGTAGTGACTCAACTCACTACTTTAAAAATCTACAATAGTAGAAGTATGTCCTTAGAAAAATACCAAGCATTTATATCAAGCTAATACTTCAAAAACAAAACTGGGATGCAGTTTCTTAGAAAGAGTTTCTGTTTCCTAAGTATTAACTTCATCTCTTCATTCACAAAGAAAATTCTACTGTGAAGATTTAAGTCCTGGAACCTCTTACATTTTAATTCCATTCAAGAATATTTATTGAGCACCTATTATTATAAGCAAGAATCTCTGCCATTGCCCTAACCAGTTCGGCTCAATGGATAGAGTGTCGGCCTGTGGACTGAAAAGTCCTAGGTTTGATTCCAGTCAAGGGCATGTACCTTGGTTGCGGGCACATCCCCAGTAAGGAGTGTGAGGCAGCTGATCAATGTTTCTCTCTCATCGATGTTTCTAACTCTCTATCCCTCTCCCTTCCTCTCTGTAAAAAATCAAGAAAATATATTTTTTAAAAAAGAATCTCTGCCATGAAATGTGGAGGTTACCAAGATGTATTATAATTTCACTGTGTATACTCAAATATACAGCATGACATTTTTATCAAAATTATATCTCAGAAAAGATGTGGTTTTCTTACGTCAAGACCTTTTTTTATTATGGACATATTTTAGTTCCTTCAAATAATGTTTGGGGAGGACCACTAACCTCCTCCTCCCTCAGGATGGACTGGATAATCCACAGAAAGAGGACAGGACATATCGCAGGAGCTCTATATTGGAGGGCTGATAGGGAAAATCAGCCCATCAGGGCAGAGCAAGGAGGAATGGGACTGGACAGGAAAGCAGGATTGGGACCGGTAGCGAAAGGAAAGCAGAGTTTGGAATGCAGTCATCAGTGCTAAGTGTTGCAGAGAGCTTAAAGTGTGTCCATGCTGAGAAGGGGCTGCTGGATTTGGACTGGGGAATCCATATAATGCCAGAGACACCGAAGAAAGCAGGTTCCTACAGCATAAAGACATTAACAGATGGTGGAGATGCACACGTGGTGGACAGCTCTGGTGGGTCACCACACAAATAAAAGTAAAGGTCAACAGCTTAAGGGTGAAGTAGAGAAGTAGAATTAATTTGTGTGTGTGTGTGTGTGTGTGTGTGTGTGTGTGTGTGTGTGTGTTGATATGTTGTTTTTCAGGGGCTAGGAAGAACTGACAATGCTTATAGGCAACATTTGTAGAAACTTACAAGTTCTACCTTTGCTTCATGATTATTTTTGTATATTTTCATTTTACTCCGGATTATTTTTCATTAATTTTAGCTCTTATGGGATAAGGATGCAGTTTCTTCTATAACCATTGCATTGACTATTTCACACAGGGCTCTGTGGGGTTTCTCTACCTGACATGCACATCACAGATGTAACAATCTGACTATGTTGAAATAGAGACGCATTTCCCTGGCTCTGCGAACTTGCCTGCGTTGTCCATTTCACTCCTCCTATCCCTACTCTCATAGTAAAGACAGTGCAGGTGCGCACGGGTGATTTCCTAGCTATTTGGGGCTAATTTGCAGCATTCAGAATGCTGAGTGGTGGATTGAGCATGGCAGCTGCCTAGCAACGTACTGACATCCATCATGAAAATAGAGGTATGAAGAGAAAGGAGCACAAGTGGGCTTGAGAGAGAAATAAGACCTATTTCAACATGCAAGGGAGGCAGCATAAGAAGAAGAAATGATACACAAAGAGAGAGGACTTGCAGAAGTGCTTGTCAAGGAAAGAGGAGCACGTTTTCCTTCTTTTAAAGAAAAGAATGTGAAAACACATAAAGTTGTCAAAAATTATCTAATTTACACAAAAATCTGTGTTCTCAGAGTGTGCACAGTCTTTCTCTTCTTCCCACGACTCTTAGGGTTTTAAAACCCCCTATATGATTTCAGGTTTTGTCCAGGCTTGGGTCCCTGGACTGCCTGTCTGGTAGTGGGGGTGAGCTCACTATTATAAAATCCAGCACGGTTCAGCATACCATATGAAGCCTTTATCCTGTGCACCTGCCCATCCTTCCACCCCATCTTCTACCACTTTCCCAGTGGTCCTTTGCACCAAGTGAATCAAACCATTTCAGAACTTGCCACATTTCTTTGCATCTGTTGTGCCCTCTGCCTGCAGCTCATCAGCCTGATTCACTTCCCAGTGTGGCCATCTAGCTCCATTCTTTAGCACCCATGACCTCTTGATTTCTATTTACAGGAAGGACAGACAGGGGACAGTAGCTGTGTTTTGCAATAGCTTTTGCACCTTCTGAATTGTTCAGGCCTGAAATGTGCTCTAGAGTTTATTCTTATATCTGTTGGGACCAACATTAAGCTTATCAGTGCTCATTAAGATCTATATATAACTCTTCTAAGGGAAAAAGAAGTCTTTACATTATGACTATGACAATCTTGGACCTATTGCTTATGGCACTGATTAAGACTGATTTCATGCCCCACTTGTGTGGTTCAGTTGGTTGATCGTTGACCTAAGAACCAAGAGGCCACAGTTCGATTTCTGGTCAGGGCACATGCCCGGGATTCAGGCTCGATCCCAAGTAAGGGCATGCAAAAGGCAGCTGATCAATGATTCTCACCATTGATGCTTTTCTTTCTCCCTTTCCTTTCCTCTCTGAAATCAATAAAAATATATTTAGAAAAACTAAACAAAAACGTATTTTAAAAAGAAAAGATAGATTCCCCCTCTCTTTCTATATTATTGTGAATAGGCTGCTGTTATCTTTAGAAACATGGATATGCCATTCAAAGACAGTGGCACTTCTCATTCCCATGTTCTTCCTGGCTCAAGAGCCCCCAGTAATGGAATCCTTGGGAAGAGTAGGGAGAGCACTGCAGAGAAGCTTTCCCACTGACATTACCCTGCAGCCCATGCTGGTTCTGTTGGGGGCTGGGCAACTGACAAGTTAGGACAGCCCTATCCTTTATCTGAAAACCTCCCAGGACAACCTCTCAGCTCTCACTCTGTGTGGGTTCTACTAGTAACTAGCCAAGATGTGTGCATGAAGGTGGTGGGTGCGAATAACCACAACCCAAGTTCTTCCACTTACATCAAAGCCACTTCCTTGAAAACATCTCCTTTCAAAGCCTATGGCAGCGCATAAACCCAGAGATGCAGCCTTAAGCCTATGGTATTCATTCATTCATTCATTCATTCATATACTTCATGTAATTAAGCCAGGGGGTTCTCCTCCCAGGCAATATGGGAGTTAAATAATGAAAAAGAATGCCACATTTTACCTCAGCTCCTGGGATTAGCCAGTACCACTCTCCAGACAAGACCAACAACAACAAAAAATATATTCAGAGCATCTGCTAAGAATTTACATAACAATGCTCTCAAGTTCTCTTACTTAAAGCATGTTCCACCATTTCATTTTAATTGTGCAATGTAACAATGTTCTATTTATTCAATAAATGGATGAAAGTGAGCACTACATTAGTAACGTCCCAGTGTGAAATACGTGCTAGGCTTCATTTCCTGAGCAGCCTTTGCAGCATGAAATGTTAATTTCAGTCAGGTTTGTTCTTGTTTTTAATACAGCCCTAGGATGTTTTTCTACACAGGAACCCCATCCGTGCATGCAAAACACTCCAGAGCCATCTACCATCGGGGACATTTAAAACTGTGCCCTCTTGGGGAACCAAATATGTGATGGAGCTGAAATAATGGTTGCAAACGAAGGAACCAACCCTGGTGCTTTCTGATCTCTTTATACACGCCCAGGAGGATGCTGAGTACAATCGGTGCTTTTGTCCTGCACATTTTGTAGAATTTACTGGTAGAGCCATAGCCGGTATTTATCAGGTACAAGAACAGCTTGTTTAGTTACACTGAAAAGAACAGATGTTCATTTGTTGTTGAAATCTAAATAAGAGATCTCCAGAAATTATATGGTTTAAGAAAAATTATCCTATTCCTAAAGCTATTTGCTCCTTAACCAAAGATTCACCAGGGTCAGTCTGACCTCCTGTCTTTCTGAATATGGGCAGGAAACCAAGGCAGGGCAATCTGTTTGTTAGAGATATTTGTTATTCAAGTGTTTTCTCTTCCTCCTAAACAGAGAAGGCAACTCTTCTCTTTGGAAATGGCTAAAAAGTTTTATGACGATTGGTGGCTAATGCAGTCATTTTATTAATACAACCAGTTTATGCCTATTTCAGATATTGAAATGAGTTACTTAGTACCATATGAATCTGTTGTTCAGAATATCACCGTCATTACAGTTGGTTATCCAATCATGAAGAAGAATGAGGTATGATCTCCAAAGAAACAATCTGGCACTGAAACTAGGTCAGACTATTTCAACAGAAATGAACGTTTCTTTTGTTTTTTGGTGTTTGTTGTTGTTGTTGTTGTTGTTGGTTTGTTTTTTTTAAAATATATTTTATTGATTTTTACAGAGAGGAAGGGAGAGGGATAGAGAGATAGAAACATCGATGAGAGAGAAACATCCATCAGCTGCCTCCTGCACACCCCCACTGGGGATGTGCCCACAACCAAGGTATATGCCCTTGACCGGAATCAAACCCGGGACCCCTCAGTCCACAGACCGACGCTCTATCCACTGAGCCAAACCAGTTAGGGCTGAACATTTCTTTTACACAATTACTTTTGAAGGTGTGTGACAATGGTTGAATCAAGACTTAGGGTTTGCTATCTGAACCTAATTATGATTATTCATTTTGGAAATTATTCACTCTTTAAAAACCACTTTATTGAGGTATGGTTGACAAACAGAAAGCTATACCTGTTTAATGTATTCCACTGGATGACTTTGGACATAAATACACATCTGTAAATGCATCACCACAATCAATGCCATAAACATAGCTATCACCTCAAAAAGTTTCCTCTCCTGCTCTTTAGTTTATTTAGCACAATTTTAAGATTACAATATGGTATATTAACTCTAGGCACTGTGTTGTAGGCTAGATCTCTAGGACTTAGCATTAACTAGAACACTAGAGGATATGATAATATGAAAAATGCTCTGTCTATTAACATACCACACACCTTCAACACAGCACACACTTAAATGTTCTGGTTCCTATCATTTCTCTCTATATAAAAGCCAAATAACTGGAACACTGGAATGAACAAAATGACTGGAACGACTGGTTGCTTTGAGGCACATTGCAGCCCCAATCAGCTCCCCCTAACCCCAATCGGGGGCGGGGCCAGCCAACCAACCTCTCATGTCTCTTCCCTCTCCACCCCCTGCCAGCCCAGCCCCAATCAAGCCCAAACAGGGTGGGCCAGCTGGACCCCACCCGTGCATGAATTCGAGCACCAGGCCTCTAGTTTTTTTTATAATTATCCATTAAGATTAACACATGTATAACACTTTGTTTGATATAGGAAATAGTGGACACCCAAATTGTCTTATATTTGGGTGACCTCTGTATAGAATGCTGGACATTTTCCAAAGGACCCTTAGGAATCACTAACTCTATGGTCATGGATTGCTTTTGACTAAGCTATTTGCAGCTCTATAGGGATAAAACTTAAGCTGTAGAAAACTGGTAACAATGCAAATGATTCCTGTCCACAGCAACACAAATTACCTTTGTCTGGGCAGCATAAAATAAATTTTGTCAGTAGAGAATACAAATCTCTGTAAATCAAATTTTCATTTGAACTGTTTTACTACCCATTTCCTCTTTACATACTAGAAAAGAGCCGAATAAAATCTTTGTTATATAGTCAACACATATTTGTATGATCATTATGCTTTGATCTTTTTTTTAAAAAATTATACTTAATCACAATATAGTATGATAACTGAGAATGAGCAAGGATGGGTTAGCATTCTAATAACAACCAAATCCAAGTTGCTTCTTTATTCCAATATACTCTCCAAACTCTGCAATCCAGTTTCTACTTTTGTGCACACCATCGTAACATCATATGTCACGATAGTTAATGATTTATATGTCAAACCCAACAACTTTATTGCAGGGATTTTTCCTCCTTTTCTGTTTCACATAATTTGATCTTCTCCATAGCACATGAAACCACTGAGCATTCCTCCTTGAATTAGCCATTGCCCTGGCTTCCCTCCTATTCTTTATGTTACCCTGTCACCTGTCTCATGATGTCTTTATAAACATAATTTCCTCCATCCTTCTACTGAATATGTGTGCTTTTTCAGCCTTTACTTCTTGGCTCTCTTGGAATGTTTCCTTTGAGCAACCTTAAACACACTTAAAGCTATAACTATCATTTATAAGTTAATGATTTAAAAATTTTTTGTATGTAAAACACAATAATCACTTTCCTGAACTTCATGCCAATTTGCTGAATTGCCTCCTGGAGAGCACAATTTGGATCTCCCAAGCACACCTCAAGGTCAACACATTCTATTCCCCACCTCACACACACTCTCCCATTTTGTCCTACTCCCTGGGATCTACCATATACCAACTTCCTACCTGGAAACTGTGGAGTCTGTCAAAAATTGGTTCATCAACATGTTTTGTTCATTTTACATCATAACGTCTTTAAAGTTTATGTCCTTTTCTTCATCTCAATCCAGTTATCTCCATGAAGCCTCAACCACATCAATTAGTGTAATCAATAGTCTTCTAAATACACCTGTGTAGTCAATTTTTCACACTGTTTTGCTCAAAACGGACTCATCATCTCCAGTACACATTTCTAGCTTTTCATGGTCTAGCAGATTTTTCATGCTACTTTGTCTTTTCTCAGTTCAACACCTCCCACCCATTAAGATCACACACTCCTGCCATGTTGAAATTTACTGAACTCACCACTCTCCCTCATAGTTGTGCTTCGGTGGACAACCATTCTTTGACTTCCTTCTGGCTAACTCTAAATGTCTTCAAGCCTCAGTTCAATGTCATCTACTCCAGGAAACCTTACGAGCTCCTTCCCTGGAAACCTACACTGTTCTAGACATTGCCTGCATCCACTTCTCATCACTCCATGTTATCATTTTCTGCTTCTCTTATCATTTTCTGTTGCTGAGGCAGACAATATTCTATACATTCCATATTTATAACCCTAAAGTACCCTGAAGTATCTGGAGTATTGAAAAGAAAACATTCAACAGCTCTTGTTGGGTGAATAGATAAAGAAAGGAAGGGAAGAAAGGAGAAATGAGAGGACGTGGGAAAAAAACACACAAAAATTTAAGGATTATTTAAATATTATTTTATATAATAATATAATTCAGTCTAATATTTACATATAAGTATATTTATTTATAAAGCAAAAGCAATGGAATAATATTATTTAGTATTGTTTTAATGATAACTCAGCAATATGGTTTTGCTGGTGATATCTATCACTTTATACAACATATAAAAACTAATGATCATATCATCACATAGCATAGTAGCTGTCAAATAAAAGCATACAATTTCATAGCCATTAATTTCTTATTTTTATTTCTAAGTTATATTTTTGTCTCACTGGCACTATCTCTGACGCCAAAGTCATTGTTGGTTTTCTCACAGATCCTTTCCATAGCAGGGAAGAGGTGTTGGCTGTGCTAGAAGCATCAGTCCCAAGTGAAGGGAGCATAGGTGGTCACCAGGAGGAACTGGCAGTGCTGTCCTTTCTTCCCCAGGGCACTCTGCCCTGCCAATTGTTACCTAATAGCACTTCTCATTCATTTGGGTTGTTTAAAAATGGTTAAAGTACCCATTTTTCTTCAGCTGTGTCTTTTACCCTTTCAGATTGGATGATATTAAAAGAAGGCTGTGGTCGATTTATTTAAAACCATTTTAAACCATCTAAAAACAGGCCAGCTGAGTGGATCAGCTTCAGTGAAAGTAACAAAATGAATAAACTTTAAACCTACATGTATATGTAATGCATAATATATGTGTTGCTATAGAAAGATGTATCCTGCATAGGACCACAGATCTGTGTTATGAAGGGAGAAAGAGATGCAGCCTATGACTTCCCAACAGTTTCATCCCCAGGCATTCTGCCTCTTTTACAGACGGTTGCAAATATTTGGTCTAATGATGGTGCCCTTAAAATCCCTCTCCTACTGTCAGAATTGCCACCCACTAAATGTGATATCTGTACAACACTCTGGAGGTTTACAAGGAACCTTATATAACATCTATGCGGGGAGTGTCTTGCTCACACTATTCTTGAAAATGTTTCTGGCCAGCATTAAGTGGTGACTTTCCATATAGTATTCTTTGGAGGCCATGGCATTCATGACCCTTGATTTTTTTCTCTTCTTGTTTGTCTTCTTCTCATCATATCTTTCAAAGGTTCTTGACCATCCTTCATGCTTCCTTCTACAAAATTTTCCTTTTACCCACCACCCTCAGTGGATCATTCCCTAACTCAGAAATATGGTAGACACTTTGTATCCTCATTTCTGGTTCCCTCTACTATAAAAACTCTTTTTTTTTTTTTTGCCAGTTTCCACAGGATTTATATTTTCTTGGCTTTTCTGACACTATACTCAGTGGTTTTCATCTACAACTCTGGTTTTAAATGCTAGCCACCATCTAGCAACATTTCAATATATATCTTCTGCCAGACTTTTCTCACACTCAGTAGCTTATCAGCCTTCTTACCTCAGCATATCATAGATACATGAATCCACCACATCCAAAACTGAACTCATTCTCTTCTCTTTGACACCTGCTTCTCCTCCACTAGGATTTCTCAGTTAAGGGCACGTAACACTGACCTAAGACACCATGCTGAAACCCAAGCTAGATTTCTAAAAGTCATCTCTAATTTTCACTGAAGTGCTTGTTTATAAATACTAAATGATGCAATTTTCATATCCAAATTATATATTTTTTAACATCTGTTCTTTCACTCCATTCAATTTTCCAGTTTTCACTTTAACTGCTACAAGTAGTGCTTCACCAGGGGTGATTTTGTCCACTTAGGGGGTATTTGGCAATGTCTGGGGACATTTTTGGTTATCAAGATGAGGGAGGTGGAGTGCTCCTGGAATCTTGTGGGTAGAATCGGGGTATGCTGCTACAATGCACTGGTCAGCCAAGCATGACAAAGAATTATCTGGCCCCAAATGTGAAGTGTCGAGGTTGAGAAACTCTGTGCTAGATCCATCTCAGGGGTCAGCAAGCTTTTTTTTTTTTTTTCTTTTTAATTATAAAGAGCCAGATAGTGTTTTAGGCTTCGTGGGCCATATGGTCTAGGTCACAACTACTCCACTTATCCTTTATAACACAAAATGGGGCATAGACAATATGCAAACAAATGGGTGTGCTGTGTGTCAATGAAACGTTATCCTATATAATAAAAGGCTAATATGCAAATAGACTGACCAACGGAATTATGGGTCTCTATGACGCGCACTGACCACCAGGGGGCAGGTGCTCAACACAGGAGCTGTTCCCTGGTGGTCAGTGCGCTCCCACAGTGGGAGCACTGCTCAGCCAGAAGCTGGGCTCTTGGCTGGCGAGCCCAGCAGCAGTGGCAGGAGCCCCTCCCACCTCCATGGTAGGGATAAGGATATCCAACTGACAGCGTAGGCCCAGCCGAAGCCGTCAGTTGGACATCCCTTGAAGACTCCTGGACCTCGAGAGGGTGCAGGACAGGCTGAGGGACTCCCCCGAGTGCACAAATTTTGTGTACCAGGCCTCTAGTTTAATATACTAAGCCTGCTGCTGATTGGACTGGGCCCAGGGGTCATAGTTTGCTGATTGCTGATCTAGCATAAAGGAAAATAAGGCCATATTATTACACTGTTTTATATGTTTAATGCCTATTAGCTACAGGATACATTCCAAGTTTTGTACCCCAAAATACACAGGTCTTGCCTTGCTCTCTGCTCCATTCTCCTTGCTTGTTCTTATGTTACTGCAGTGAGAATGTCTTTCCCTGCACACTGTTTCATGCTTCTCACCACCTTCCCTTTATGTATATTACCTGTAACTAACCTCACCCTTACTCCCATTTTAAGACTGGGATATCTTCCATCACCTCCTTCAATGATCTTAATTCTCATCATCTTTCAAGACCCCTTTAGGGATTCCTTCTGAGCACTTCCATCTAGCAGATAACTAGCTACTTCTAGGATCCGCTGACACCTTGCAGAACTATGTTATGTATCTATTCCTCCCACTTAACTGGAAGATACTTCAGACTTGGGCAAGACTTATTCATCTTTGTATTTTCAGCACTTTGAATGGCCTTGGGTGGTTAGTAGGAACTCAATATTAATCCCAATGAATAACTTTTATAGAGCTATCTTTGAGCTTTCAAGCTTTTAGGTCTCTAGAAAAATGGGTAAGATTTAGCACAAGAAATAATGTTTATAGGAAAGAAAAGTCCAGGCATAATATAACATTTTACTTTGTTAGATTTTATTTACGATCGCTAGTTTTCTTAATTTTAAATATTTCAATGAATGTTGCTAAGAAAGTATATTTTCAGCTTCATTTAAAGATTTTATATATCTAATCAAAGGAATAAATATCTTATGAGAATCCTGAGGAGAGAATGTACAAGACTCATATACAGAGCTTCTACCTTTCAGGGCCTGTCTTATCCAGATTTTCTGTTTCTGTTTCTTTGTAAAAGATAATTGCTGGTAATATATATATATATATATATATATATATATATATATATATATATATATGTAGATATATATGTAGATATATATGTATATGTATATGTATATGTACATATATGTATATGTATATAAAATATATATTTATATGTATATAAAATCAATGAAATGGAATGGCAATAGTACATAGTAAAGGACAAATATATTTGCTTAAATTTTAATGTTTGAGCCTTATTTCTGACCTGATAAATGTCTAATAAGAGGTTACAACAATATTTGCAAATAATGATTTTTGTAAAGATTTCTGAGATAATATTTGATAAATGTAAGCAAAAGGTACTTTTTAAAAAACATATCCTTGTATCCTTATCACTCATTAAATCTCAAATACCTTAAGAAAATTTTTATGTCTCAGGGTTCCCCCAATTTAAAACACTGGCAGAGCATCAATAAGAGAATGGACGAGATCCTGATAACTCGTAAAATTCTGTGAGCAAAGCAGGTTGTACTTTTTTCTTGAGCCAAAGCGTGTGTGTGTGTGTGTGTGTGTGTGTGTGTGTGTGTGTGTGTGAAGAGGGGGCTGGGGTGGGGTGGGTGGGGGGCAAAAAGTTCATAAGTCTGTTCAGAACTCTGGACATAAATATGCATTTCTGACCATTTTGGTCATAGAATTTGTCAACCCATAAATTCTACAAAAACAGATCCAGAGACAGAGAAGCATCAATCAGACAGTCAAACCTCAGAGGGAAGGTAGCGGAGGGTGGGAGTAAGGGGGAGAGATCAACCAAAGGACTTGTATGCATGCATATAAGCCTAACCAATGGACACAGACAACAGGGGGGTGAGGGCATGATTGGGGGGGGGGGGTTGGGGGGCAATGGGGCAATAAGGACACATATGTAGTACCTTAATCAATAAAGAAAAAGAAAAAAAAGAATACGAATGAAAGGTATCAGCTTCCTGAACAATTTCTAACATGCCTAATTTTAGCTTAATTAAAATCCCATGCACACTCAAATATAGTATTCGCCTCCACTTCCTATCCGAAACTCTTGTCTGGCATCATCATTTTATAAAATACCAGCTGCTCTATGTTACTTTTTATACAGAGATACTAGTCTGTTTAGGAAAAGTTGGTGTACATAATGTGCATAATCAAACAGAGAAGTGTACCATTTCAAAACTATCAAAATTATCTTTAAAAATGCAGGATTTCAAGCCATACCATCATTTTAGGAAGTTCTCTGTTGTGATAATAAATTATAGGTACTCACGGGAACAATTTAACAGATAAAGTACCCATCTAGTAGGAAACCAATATAACAAGTAAGTTCACAGATTTCTGCTTCCAGTCAAAATGGGGATAACAGTTACTAGTTTTATCCTCTGTCCACAAATAACTTAACACTGGACAACATATGAGAAGAAATGGACACCAGCCAATGAAGATCAGTGATCCCTGAGGGAGAGGAAATAAATGAGTCAAGGCCTAAGCCTGGTCAGCTTACTTCAAAGGGGGAGGATGTAGGTTGTGGCCCAAAGAGGGGGTCCTGAGTGAAGCCTGGGGATCTCCTGAGTAAATGGCACTGAGAGTTCACAGAGCAGAGAATCAGAGGAGAGTTACACTGAGAGAATACTGCAGAGGTCTTCAGAGCTTCCCCCTCAAGTCTCCAGCAGAATACTGATCAGCACATGCATGCGAATAAACTACCTATGTCCCAGAAAAGTACCACCCAAATGGATGAGAGTGAACCAATCCCATCACAAAGACAGGAAGGAAGTTTGGCTGTTCTCATCAGCCAGAGTGAAAAATTCCATGGGACACAGGATAGAGAGAACTCAATTGTTTTGCATCAGGAGTATGAAATGAAAATGATTATATATATATATACATCACATAGACCCAGACAACAGTGTAATGATAGCCAGAGAGAAAGGGGGGAGGAGGGTAAGTGAAGGTGAACAAAGTGGGGGAAGTGGCGTTGGACAGAGACTTTGCTTGGGGTGATGGACACACAACTCAGTATGCAGATGATGTTTTATTGACTTGTACACTTGAAACCTGTATGGTTTTGCAAACAAATGTCACTCCAGTAAATTAAATAAAGAAGAAAAATATGACAGCTTAAAATACCTTACTTCATAAAATATCTTTAAAACATTATTAACAAAATAAAAATAAAAGTGACACTATAGAACACCAAGAATCTTAATGTAAACTCTGCACTTTGGGTGATGATGTGTAAATGCAGGCTCATCAGTGGTGACAAATGTACCACCCTATGGGAGATGTTGTTCACGGAGGAGGCTGTGTATATGTGAGGGCAGGGTGTATGTGGGAACTCTCTTTAACTTCAGATCAATTTTGCTGTGAACTTAAAAGTGCTCTGAAAATAGTCCATTAAAACAGATTAATGAAACAGAAAAAAATAAAGGTAAAGTAAGTGTAAGATCCACACCTGCAGAGCTTGGAGGTGAGCCCTGGTTCCAGAGCTCCTCCAAATTCTCTGTCCCACTAGAAGTCTCTCATTTCCTGGGTCTCCCTTTCCTGTGTTCCAGCCTGAAGTCTGGAGCTTCATTAGCCCTGTTGACTGTGGACCTCTGTGACTACATCTGCATCTGGGCAAGCTGCCTTCTGAAAAGTTCAATACGGTTTACCCCATCCTCTGGGGCAGTGGTCGGCAAACTCATTAGTCAACAGAGCCAAATAGCAACAGTACAACGATTGAAATTTCTTTTGAGAGCCAAATTTTTTAACCTTAAACTTCTTCTAATGTCACTTCTTCAAAATAGACTCGCTCAGGCCGTGGTATTTTGTGGAAGAGCCACACTCAAGGGGCCAAAGAGCTGCATGTGGCTTGCGAGCCGCAGTTTGCCGACCACGGCTCTGGGGGACTACTATTGTTCTTA
The DNA here is from genome assembly GCF_027574615.1 of Eptesicus fuscus. Lineage (NCBI taxonomy): Eukaryota > Metazoa > Chordata > Mammalia > Chiroptera > Vespertilionidae > Eptesicus > Eptesicus fuscus. The sequence continues at coordinate 72,383,484 of NC_072480.1, read as the reverse complement.
ATGGAGAGGAAGAGTCCCCTCTATCAGATTACCAGGTGCCTATGAGCCTTCTGCCACAGGACTGCTTGGGATGAGACAGGAGATAATGGAGGAAATAAAATACAGTGCATTTCTGCATGCTTGAGATTTAAGAGTTTCATGCCCTGCTCCTTGAGCCTGCAGTAGAAGACTTCTAGAACTACTTGTTTGCACCAATACCCACCTCTGGGTTTAGAACTGTTTGGCTTCCAGGCCAGGGTTCACTGAAAAAAAAAATGCTAAACTCAGCACAGCCTGATGGTGCTGTTTTAACAAAGAAAATTTACATTAAATGCTTATATTAGGGGAAAATAGGTTTCATATCTCTAACCTAAAGTTCCATGTTAATACTGGAAAAGGGAGAGCTAAATAAACCTAAAGCATGCAGAAGGAAAGAAGTAATAAAGATAGGAGTGGTTTCAATCAAATTGATTTGAACAATCCATTACTCCATTACTCCAAGGCTCCATTTACAACAGCAAAAACTTAAAATATTTATATGTAAACTTAACAGGATATGTTCAAAATCTGTAAGAGGGACATTCTTTAAGTTCCTGAAATGCAAATATGTATACTTGAGCAAACTGCTGAATACAATATGTTCTTGGGCAGAATAATTCAACATTGTAAAAATGTCAATCTCCATAAGTTAAAGCAATAAAACAATAGAGATAATAAAAATCAAAAGCTGGTTCTTTCTCTGAATAAATAAAATTGACAAATTTTTGGCAAGACTGGTAAGGAAAAAAATAAATAAGACGCAATTATCATTATCAGGAACAAAAGAGAAAAATAGAGGATATTATCACAGACCCTACAGATATTAAAAGGTTAATAATGGAATGCTACAAACAACTCTACATTGATAAATATGTCACCTTAGATGAAACAGCAATTTCTCAAAAGACACAAATTACTAAAATCCAACCAAGATGAAATAGACAACATGAATATCCCAAGAACTATTAAAGAAATTGGATTTATACTTAAAATCTCTTCAAGTGAGAAATCTGCATACCCAAATGATGTCACGAGCAAATTCTACCAAACATTTAAAAAAGAATTAATACTAATTCCACACAGTCTTTTCTACAGAATAGAAGGCAGGACACAGTTTTGGGGAAAATATTTGCCAATTAAATATCTAATACACATGTGTCTTCAAAATCTATAAAGAACTCTAAAAACAACAACTCAGTGAAAACATAGGCAATATATTAGAACAGAAAATTCACCAAAGCAGACATATGAATAGCAAATAAGCTCACAGAAAGATACTCAATATCATTAGGCATTAGAATGATGCAAAGTAAAATCACAGTGAGATATTAGTGCACATCCACTGGAATGTCAAAAATGAAAAAAGTCTGATTAAACCAAGTGTTGGAGATGGTGTAACTAGAACTCTCATACCTTCTTGGTGGAAATGCAAATTAATACAATCATTTTGGGAAACAGTTGGGCAATTTTTTAGAAAGTTAAACATACCTTAACCATATGCCTCAGTCACTTCACTCTTATATTTATATCCCCACTCAGAAAATAAACCACGTCCACAAAAAGACCTGTACAAAATGTACATAATGATTCTACTTATAATAACCAAAAACTGAGAACAACCCAAATCAAGAGGTGAGTAAACCTACAACAGCAATAATACTCAATAAACTATTGATACAACTTACTAGTATATGGGTGATGTCAAAATTACTACGTTGAGTGAACGAAGCCAGACAGAAATGAGTCTACTTTATGATTCCATTTGTAGAATATTTTAGAAAATGAAACTAACATATAGCAAACAAAAGTGTGTCAATGCTTGGGGATAAGAAGTAGAGATGGGTAAGAAGAGGACAGATACTACAAAAGGGCACAAGGAATCTTTTGAGGGTAATTGTTATGGTCACCATCTGTATTTGTGGAATGGTTTTTAGGATGCAGGTTTATGTTATAACTTGCCATCTTCCAAAACCAAAAACAGGTGCAGTTTATGCATGCCAATTATATTTTATTAAAACTGTTAAAATTTTAGAAATAAATTTACATTAATAAAAAATCCAGAGGTACTTAAGAAAAAAATATGTCCTGTATGATTGTAATAGAAATCAAAATCCTTGCTCCTTCTGATGTTTAGTTTGCCTGTTAACAACAGAGCAGTAACTCCTCTTGGTGGAAAATAAGCTAGGAAGATGGAATCAGATGAATTGAGTTTGAGACTTTGGTATGAATCATATGTAGTTCACATAACTATGAGAAAGTAAGAGCATATAGTGCATGTTTTAACAGCATCTGGCCAACAGCAAAAACTAATAAATATTGGTATTTGATGTATTGTATTTTTTAAATAAATTGATTGGGGTAACTATGGTTAATAAGATTACATAGATTTCAAGTGTACATTTCTATAATACATCATCTGTATATTATATTGTGTGCCCATCATCTTAAGTCAAGTCTTCTGACACCATGTATTTGACCCTCTTTACTCTTTACAACCTCCGGCTCCTTCCCCTCAGGTCACCACCATACTTTTTAATGTTACAGTTATGAATATTTACTAGATAAGAATTATTCTCAACAGGATATACTGAAGGGTAGAAAAAAAACAACATCTGTTCTTTAATCAATGTGTTTGTAGCCTTTTCAGTAGAAATTTGATTAGACCAAAAAATTTAGTCAGTTAGTGTCCTAAGGTTTGATTCATATCTGAAGTGGCCACATTCCTGTAGATGCCTGCAGTTATATTGGTTAGAAGTATATGGAAATATGTATCTGTATCTGAAAATATGTAATTCTATATTTTTCCAGGCAGAAGTAGATACCCTTTATCTCTCAATAATGGAGATTAAAATGCACATGAAATAAAATAATTTTGTTCTTAGTATTTTTGAGTAATTTGAGTGCAGATTACCAAATTCTGAATCCATATTGTTATATAAAAATAATTCATTCTTTTATCCAATACTCAACATTTAGCAATCATAATATAAAAAAGAAAATAAAAACGGATCTCATAAAAATAATGGATTTGAATATCATAGTCTAAAAGAATTACAAAAGTATTCAATTAGATAATGTAGCTAACAACTGTAGTAGATAATCCATAAATTTTTGTAGAAGAAAGAAAGGAAAGAAGATGAGAGTAAAAGAAGAAAGGGAAGGGAAGGGAAGGGAAGGGAAGGGAAGGGAAGGGAAGGGAAGGGAAGGGAAGGGAAGGGAAGGGAAGGGAAGAGAGAAGGGAAGGGAAGAGAAGAGAAGAGAAGCGAAGAGAAGAGAAGAGAAGAGAAGAGAAGAGAAGAGAAGAGAAGAGAAGAGAAGAGAAGAGAAGAGAAGAGAAGAGAAGAGAAGAGAAGAGAAGGGGGATCCATGAAATTGTGATCCAGGAAATGTCATGGCATCCTTGACTAGTAATCATATCTGTCAATCCTCAACATTTGTTGTTTACTAAAATTTAAATTTAATTAGGTATCTTATTTTTTATCTGGCATCTTATGTCTTATCTGGTAACCTTACCTACTATCCAGGCCCCAACCCAGCCACCAATATTTAATTTTTTCCTTGTTTTTCCTTTTTAAATCTTTACTGTTGGAAGTATTACATAGATCCTCCTCTTTTCCCCATTAACCTCTTCCAGCCCACTCCCTTCCTCCATGCCCCCCACATCCTGGCCCTCACAAGCCACCCATATTAAAAACAAAACAAACAAACAAGCAAAACACACAAAACTTATTGAGTCTCCTGAGCTGCCATATTTGATGTACTGATTATTCTGAAGAATGCTTGTGTGTGTGTGTGTGTGTGTGTGTGTGTGTGTGCGTGTGTGTGTGTTTTAAAGAACACAGATTTTATGAACGTTAGCAGAGACAAGGGGAAAGATAATTCTCTGGAAAATGCCCAGTGATAATATAAATTCTTATTCATTCTTTTAAGGACAACATAATTATTGTGTACCAATCTTTCCCCAGGCCCTGTGTTAGGTGCTGGAAGCATAATCTAAAATAGGAGGCTGGTATATATTACTAAGGTTACATCTAGATAAGATTGTGAGAAGATATTAGGGCAGGGTTTTCAGCCTTTTTCATCTCATGGCACACAAAAACTAATTACTAAAATTCTGTGGCACACCAAAAATATTTTTGGCCAATCTGACAAAAAAATGGGTATAATTTTGATTCATTCACACTGGATGGCTACATTAGAAGTTCCTTTCTAATATGCTAATCCATTTTTGATAGCTGTGGAAAAATTCACACTGGATGGCTATTCATTCACACTGGATGGCTATTGTGTTGACAGCTGTCATTTTTTTTTTCATTTAACAATCTAAGGGAAAAGAGATCAATGCCCTGACTAAATAGTAAGGTATTGCATGTTTTAAAAATTCTTGCAGCACACCTGTTGAAAATTGCTATATTAAGGTATAGTGGGAAGAGCAAATTCTTCACCCTGATGAAGGTATTTTCTATATGAATAATAAAAAGCTGGAATGAGAAAAAGATGCCTTTATCATTGCATTTTTAAGGTACATTATGGCATGGCATGTAGTAATTAACTATTCTCAGTGAACATGCACCATGGGTGTAGTCACAAAGAGGATACAAGCTGTATTGTGAAGCTACTGAACATGTGAAATATGAAACATGACTAGAACACAGAACCTTCTGTGAAATGAGATTTTCCATCCATTTTCCATAAATAAGGGCACTGGGCTAGGTAAGTGTTGGGGAAATACAGTATATGTTCTATTATCCGAATACATAGACTTACTTGTAGCAATGACCAAAGCACAATACCAAGAATTTAAGACAACATATAAAATATCTAACCAAACGGTACTCAGCTATATAACTAAATTGTGGGAAGATGATTATGGCATTGATGTTGGTCTTGACAATGGGGGATACTTGGCACAGAAAATGGATTAGCCTGTATCTATTCCTTCTCCAAATATACCTTTCACTGGTAATGAACCAGTAGATTTTTAAAATAACCCATGTAATGACTCCTTTTAAAAATTGCTTCCTGATAATTCTATAAAAGTCAACCCTGAATTGGTGTAGGTCATCTCTAATGGAAAAGGGGTAGCTACAACTTTCTTGTTTTACCATCTTGTTAAATAATCATTGCTTTACTAAATGCAATTATAAATAATTACTTCCATTTCTTAGCTTTGTAGAGACCTAATAGACACTCCTTCAAAAAAAAAAGAAGGGCTTGCTTTTGATAAATGCCATATTTGGTATTCTAGTTCTTGCATGGGACTATGATTTTTAGGGTTATGATGATCAGAGCTAGAAAAATGTCACATTGCCCCTATCTCTAACCATCTGGTCAGTTGTTGAGATTGCTCACGTCATTCCTATTAAAGTATTTTTCTCTTGAGTTTCTCACTAAGTGCACTGATAATTTTCAGGTCACTCTGCATGATTCCTCCTTCTGCAAATTTCAATGTTCTGAATACATTAGAAGTTCCTTTCTAATATGCTATTCCATTTTTGATAGCTGTGGAAAAATTAGTGGAGATCCTTTGCAGAAGTTTGTTGGAATGTTTTTGTCATAAATTGAGAGATATTTGTCAGAATATTAATTTAAAGTTTAACAATATGTTGTCATAATATTTCTAAAACTATGAATTTTAAAAATTTATTTATTTTTAGAGAGAGAGAAAGAGAGGGGGAGAGAGAGAAAGAGAAACATCGATGTGAAAAAGAAAAAGAAACACTGGTTGCCTCTTGCATGCCCCCTAACGGGGATGAGTACACAACCTGGGCAGATGCCCTGATTGGGAATGGAACTGATAACCTTTTGGTGCATGTGATGACACTCAACCAACTGAGCCACACTGGCCAGTAAAAAACTATAGACTAAATATATACATATACATATATACATACATATATATACACACACACATATATGTATATATATGTATATATGTGTATGTGTGTGTGTGTGTATGTGTATATATATATTAGGGGCCCAGTGCACCAATCTGTGCACCTAGAAAGGAACTGTGGGCACAGAGGCTGCAGTGGGCACAGAGGCAGGTCTTGGCCCATGCCCCCACACGCGCCTGGCTCCTCCTGCCACGGCTCCTGGTCCCCTGTCTGCCTGCAGCCCCACTCCCACCACCACTGCTCCCATGTGCTGACGATGCTGGCCCCACTCACACCCACTGGCAGCGGGAAGCGATGGGGACTGGCACCAGCAGCAGGTATGAGCAGGGCCCACACCTTCAGGGTGCGAGCAGCAGTTGCTGTCCCAATCACCCCTCAGGAGCAGGGGGATGTGGAGAAGCCCTGAGGGGCAATCGGGGCCAGTACCTGACCAAGGATCCAGCGTCGGCTGCAGGTGCGAGTGGAGCCAGCACTGGCAGTGGGTGTGAGTAGCAACTACAGTGCTGGCAGCGGGTTCAAGCGGGACCATCACAGGCAGCAGGTGTGAGAGGTGGCTGCTGGCCCCAATCACCCCTCAGGAGAAGGGGGAGATGGAGAAGCCCCAAGGGGAGATCAGGGCTGGCAGTCGCCACTCACACCCACTGACAGTGCCGAGCGATCGGGGCCAGCGCCGGGCACCAGCAGCGGGTGTGAGCAGCGGCTCTGGTGTAGGCAGCGGGTGCGAGCAGCGGCTCTGGTGCAGGCAGTGGGTGTGAGCGGGGCTGGCGCCAGCAGTAGATACAGAAGCCAGCAGCAGGTGCGAGCACCCGGCAGGACCGCAGCGTGCAGGAGCAAAGAATTTTCAGTAACCACCAGAGGATTGCCCTGATGACAGTGACTGGTGCCCCACCTTGGTCTGGTGCCCCCACTCAACTGCTCTGCTGATGCCCGCCATGTTCTGCGCTCACCCCCTAGTGTTCAGTGCACACCATAGTGACCGGTTGTTCAGTTGTCCTCCATTTGGTCTATCTGCATATTAGGGTGTTATATATATATATATACACACACACACATACACACACACACACACACACATATATATATATATATACATCTATATACTTATATATGAATACATATACAATATAACAAATATATATATATATATACATACACATACTAGAGGCCCGGTGCATGAAATTCGTGCACGGGGGGGGGGGGGGGGGTTGTCCCTCAGCCCAGCCTGCAACCTCTCCAATCTGGGACCCCTTGAGGGATGTCCGAATGCCCGTTTAAACAGGCATTCGGACATCCCTCTCACAATCCAGGACTGCTGGTTCCAAACCGCTCGCCTGCCTGCCTTCCTGATTGCCCCTAACTGCTTCTGCCTGCCAGCCTGATCACCCCGTAACCACTCTGCTGCCAGCCTGATTGATGCCTAACTGCTCCCCTGCCAGCCTGTTTGCCCCCAACTTCCCTCCTCTGCCGGCCTGGTCACCCCTAATTGCCCTCCCCTGCAGGGTTGATTGCCTCCAACTGCCCTCCCTTGCCTGCCTGGTCCCTCCCAACTGCCCTCCCTTACTGGCCATCTTGTGGTGGCTATCTTGTGTCCATATGGGGGCAGGATCTTTGACCACATGGGGGCAGCCATATTGTGTGTTGGAGTGATGGTCAATCTGCATATTACTCTTTTATTAGATAGGATTAGATAGGATAAAGGCCTGGTGCACAGGTGGGGGCCAGCTGGTTTGCCCTGAAGGGTGTCCCGGATCAGGGTGGGGGTTCCCTTGGGGCGTGGGATGGCCTGAGTGAGGGGCCTGTGGTGGTTTGCAGGCTAGCCACACCCCCTGGCGACCCAAGAGGAGGCCCTGGTATCTGGAATTTATTTATCTTCTACAATTGAAACTTTGTAGCCTAGAGTGGAACCAAGCCTCCTGCTCACTCCATGGCCGGCAGCCATTTCTTTTGGGGTTTGTGTATCTTCTATAATTAAAACTTTGTAGCCTTAAGCGGAGGCCTGGGCTGGCCAGGGTGTGCGGAAAGCTTTGCTTCTTCCATTGCCGGGGGCAACCCTTGCCTCTTGTTCTTGCCAGCTCAGTGGCGGCCGCCATTTTTGTTTGGATTTGTTTACCTTCTATAATTGAAACTTTGTAGCCTTGAGTGGAGGCTTAGGCTGGCAAGGGCAGGTGGAAAGCTTGGCTTCATCTGTTGCCAGGGAAAACCAAGCCTCCCTCCTGCTCTCTGTGGCTGTAGCCATCTCGGTTGGCTTTATTTGCATATTTGCTCCTGATTGGCTGGTGGGCATGGCTTGTGGGTGTGGTGGAGTTAGGGTCAATTTGCATATTACTCTTTTATTAGGTAGAATGTGTATATATATATATTAAAACAAATTACTTTTATTCCAAAATTGAATTCTGATCAACATAGGCATCTTTATTTTATATAATAGGAATATTTACTTATTAAATCGCTGCAAAAGTTTTTAAGTTTAAGTAACAAGGTCTTATGATGATACAGTTGTCATAGAGTAATGAAGTACATTGTGAAAATACTAGTTAAAAATAGTTTCTACCCTAAACATACATCATTAATACAGTGTCTATTGTGATTTGATGTTCTTATTGCTAAAAATATTTCTACTGCATAAACTGATCCTACACTTTTGCAATATCAAAGAGGGTGCTTTTAGTTGAAGCATTTCAAATAACAAATAAATAAATATCAAGTAATGCCACTTTTTAATCAATATAGGAGTACTAATATATGCATTGTTGTACAATTCTTATATGGCTAGAAATTTCAGATAATGACTCACAGTGTTTTTGGGAAAGTGAGATAATATTTTAATTTGTGACAAAGCCAAGACTGGGATCTTTATCTCACACTAAAGTTTAAATGGCCAAAAATAAGTAAAATCTAAATGGTTACCCTAAAATGGAAATATTTAGGTATAATAAAACCAGAAATGTTAAGTTGGTTAGATACTGAAAATTATTTTGACCCGCTAATGAGTTTTGCATAGAATATCAATGAATGCTATATCCTGGACACATAATTTAGAGCTCAACTATAAAACTATACAGAAAACTAAGACATTATTCTTTCATGTCTTAGTTTATTCACCAAATACTTGTTGGTCATCTATTATGGGCATACAGAAGTTATTCCTTAACAGAGTTTAGAGTCTACCAGGAATGACAAATATTAAAAATCCTGGTAATGAAATGTGATGAGATTCATAAAAAAAAGATATGCAGGGTAAAGATAGTTGGGGTAACCAATGTCCTTGTTCGCCAGAGATGGTCCCAGTTTATACCAGTATTCCTGTCTAAATTATTAATAATGCCCCATGTCACTATAAAACATGCCCTGGTTTGGTCAATATACTCTATGATCACCCTTGTCTTTAACAACATAAACTATTAGATTAAAGACTAATCCTATCTAATAAAAAAGTAATATGCAATTTGACCATCACTCCAACACACAAGATGGCTGCCCCCATGTAGTCAAAGATCCTGCCCCCATGTGGACACAAGATGGCTGCCACAAGATGGCCAGCAGTGGAGGACAGTTGGGAGGGACCAGGTCTGCAAGCGAGGGCAGTTGTGGGTGATCAGGCCAGCAGGGGAGAGCAGTTGGGAGGGACCAGGCCTGCAAGGGAGGGCAGTTGGGGGCAATCAAGCCTGCAGGGGAGGGCAGTTAAGGATGACCAGGCCAGCAGAGGATGGAAGTTGGGGGCGACCAGGCCAGCAGAGGATGGAAGTTGGGGGCGACCAGGCCTGCAGGGAAGGGTAGTTGGGGGGGACCCAGGCCTACAGGGGAGAGCAGTTGGGGGGGACCAGGCCTGCAAGGGAGGGCAGTTAGGGGTGACCAGGCCTTCAGGGAGGGCAGTTGGGGCAAACAGACTGGCAGGGGAGCAGTTAGGCATCAATCATGCTGGCAGGGGAGTAGTTAGGGGGTGATCAAGCTGGCAGACAGAAGCAGTTAGGGGCAATCAGGAAGGCAGGCAGGTGAGCAGTTGGGAGTCAGCAGTCCTGGATTGTGAGAGGGATGTCCAACTGCCCTAAACAGGCAGTCAGACATCCCTTGAGGGGTCCCATATTGGAGAGGGTGCAGGCTGGGCTGAGGGACACACACCCCTGTGCATGAATTTCATGCACTGGGCCTCTAGTCATGCTCATAATATGCTGCTCTAGAGACTAGGGATATAGTCTTAAATTTAGTGTGTATGAAGTTAATGCCTGAATAACCTTAGGTCTCCTATTAACTCATTGGACTCTCAATGTGAAGATGATGGGACCCTTTGCACTGAGTTAATACAGCATGTGAGGCCTGAATTAGCCATATCCATTAAGATGACTATTATGGACTCAATTCCACGCCCCCATTTGTATGTTAAAGCCTTAATCCCCAATGTGACTGCATTTGGAAAAAGAGCCCTTATAAGGTGGTACTTAAGGTTAAATTAGATCTGGTGGGGGGAACGTAATTCAATAAGACTACTATCCTTTTATTTATTTTTTCTTTATTGTTTTCATCGTCATTCATTCCCCCTATACCCTCTTTCACCTTCCCCTTCTCCTTCCCCCTGCACTTAACACACTGATGTCTGTGTCCATGAGTTCTTCCTCTCTTGAGCTATCTACCTGCTCTCTATCTATGAGTCTCTCTCTATTTTAGTTATTAGTTCAGTTTGTTCATTAGATTCCACATATGAGCAAAATCATATGGTACGTGTCTTTCTCTGACTGGCTTATTTCACTTAGCATAATGTTTTTCAGGTTCATCCATGCTTTCGCAAAGGGTAAGATTTTCTTCCTGTCTATGGCCAAGTAGTATTCCATTGTGTAAATGTACCATAGCTGTTCTATCCAAGGACTAATGTACTTTTAGAAGAGACAGCAGAGAGTCCTTTCTCTTTCTCTTTCTCTCTGATTCTTGCTCTCCTTCTCTCTGAACGCATGCACCAAGAAAAGGTTATGGGATCACATAGTAAGAAGACGGCCACCTGCAACTCAAGGGAAGAGTTCTCAGCAGACATCCTAATAGCATCCTAATCTTGGACTTCAAGTATCCAGAGCTGTGAGAAAAGAAATGTCTGCTGTTTAAGCCCCCAAGTGTATGGCATTTTATTATTGTGGGCAAAACAGACAGAGATGATAGCTCAAACTGTTATACCGAAGGGTTCAGCTCAACCAAGATATCGGGAACCTCTTTAGCTAAGAGAGAACCAAGTAAGAAAATGACAAGGATGATTCAGGGGTAATAATTTAACTTATGCATAAGGAATTTTGTACATTTAACTCAAAAAGACAAGATAATCAGATCTGGGATTTGAATTCCTTTGAAATCAAATATCTCTGGACTTTAATTTTCAATACGCATTAATCTTTGAACTTTCATTTCTCACTGGGAACTTAATAATGGAAGATTTATAGTCAAATTTGGGGAATATCTAGGCAACAGCAATTTTTATTTGCATTGCTTATTTGCTTTATTTTAGTATTTTCATTTATTATGGTTGTGAATACCTAGTAGAATACTTAGTAGATTCTGTTAGACAGTAATTCAGAACAGGAAACGGGAAATAGAATGCATTCACAACTTTAAATACAGAGTGGATTTGAGATCAATTAAAGTAATTCATTGTTGGCACACTTCAGAATCTTTGGGCGCAACATATGTATTGTTTATCCATGGTCAGAGGAATATATACAAGCAGTGAGGAGCTCATGCGGGTGAGAGGAAGAATGATTTGAAAGACTAGACACACCCCTCAGGGATATAACCACATCCCTAGTTATGTATAGACTTATCAAATGAGTCCAATGGTTCCAGAACAACACAGAGCCAAGGAAACTCCCTCTTATTTTCTGACGTTTCGTTAGAGATGAAGGTAGAGTGACACTCTGGGCAACTCTTACACTTTATAAGGGAAAGTGAAGTGACAGACTTGTCTCATTGGTAATTTTGGTGAAAAGAACTCCAGAGCATTCTCATCTGCTTGGGAACAACCTGCTTGCAAAGAAACTGTTTCCCTCAGGTCCTCAAAGCTTCAAGCTTTACCTGAACAGCATCCATCATGGGAAGGTCTGCAACTGTGGAGATCGTCCCCTAATTCTGGGGTTCTAGTATCAGGCACTTCTGACTCCTATATCAAGCCATATCCTTCAACCCACACTTTATGAGCAAGAAAGGTGGTGTTTTGATCTGTCCTCTGCCTTATTTTTTTGTCTTCTCATTTTGGTCAAAATTGGATGAGTAATAGGTGATATTGATTAGGTCTCTTCAAAGATCCCCATGATGCCCTAAGGTTCTTTGTATTCTCCTAAATTATTAAGATCATTCAGATATAATGAAAGAAAACTACCACATACTAATAGTCACATTAAACAACATAATTGTTTTATGAAAAGAAGTGAATGATTTATAAGTAATAAAACAAGCAACTTAAATGTAATTATTTAAAACTAGTTTGATCCTGAAAGCAAGGTCATTTTGTGATATGTTTTGTATTATGAAACTTATAATTAAAAAACATTGAGATACATCACTGGAGAAAAGTGAAGAAGCCCAGGTAAATCAAATGATAAATAAGATTCAGGATTCTAGGATTGAATTTTTTAATTTACTCTTAAAATTGTATTAAAATGAAATGCAACTGATACAATATTGAATTCATGCTAAAAATAGCTTCTTGTCTATTTTCCTGGGATAGTAATAATCACCCTGATTTCATTTGTTTTGCAATGAATGTTTACCCACATGGAATTATATATTAATTTTAAGCCATTTAAACTGATCACTTTGGGATATTGTTTCTAAGGTTGTCAGAAAGTTACTAAATGCTTTTTTGTTTTCATTTGTTACATTATTTTAAATTAAAATGTGCAGTACTCCATTTTTAAGGATCACCTTTCTTACTATTCTTTGAACTAATTTTTCAGATATCATGACTAATTCATCCACATTCCATCATCCAGCTGCATGTCACCATTGAATTTACAAGATGGCTGTGAGTATGGGAGTAAGTGGCCCATGAAACTCCCGCAATTAAGTGGATTTTTTTTATAGCAAACAGCAAAGATAATCAAGAGTAAAGGACCCACCACTAAATTTTCTAAATCTCCAGGGATTTCTTTTCCCATTGATGTCATACTGCTGCTTTGCCATTCCTGTCCTATTGCCTTTGGATGATACTGATAATCAAGAACAAAGAGATAATGCTGGGCCAGTATGGCTCAATGGTTGAGCATCGTCCCATGAACCAAGAGGTCACAAGTTCAATGCCCGGTCAGGACACATGCCCAGGTTTCTGGCTCAGTCCCCAGTGGGGAATGTGCATGAGGCAGCTGATCGATATTTCTCTTTCTAATTCAGCAAAATTACCCTGAAGAAAATGGACCCTTTGCCAATTAAAGCCTTTAGAATACTTAGTAGCTCCTAAACTTATTAATTCACATTTCTATTAACCCTTTGCACTCGCTTGCTTTTTTCTCGATTCCTTTATTCTAATGCTAACCGTGTCGAGTCACACTCGACATCCGAGTGCAAAAGGTAAAGCTATAATGGTAGTAACTGACATCACTTCCATGTACAAGACTGAAGGGTCCTGGGTTCGATTCCAGTCAAGGGCAGGAACCTGGGTTGCAGGATCCCGGGCATGTGGGAGGCAACCAATCTATGTGTCTCTCTCACATCAGTGTTTCTCTCTGCCTCACCCACTCCGTTCCACTCTCTCTATAAATCAATGGAAACAATATCCTTGAGTGAGGATTTAAAAAAAAAATAGGACTAAATGAGATAACATTTATGAAGAGTTCAGAGAAGTACCCAGTGCCTAGTTGGTACTGATACATGCTATTTAAGGCAAATTCGAATAAAAGCTCTGGCATTTATTAATTACGTAATAACTGATATCTTTATGATGAGAGCAGTTCCTTCCAAAGGTTATTATGAGGAATAGAATAATAAGTATAAGGTATAGTTTTAGAGTTTGACCCACAGTGGGTACATAATGATGCTCAATGATTATGCCCGTATTGCTATTTCTGGTTTCAGTGCTTTTCCAAGTCATAATGACATTTTTACTCAGAAAAATCCTATATAATAAAGAGTGAATATGCAAATTGACCATCACTCCAACACACAAGATGGCTGCTCCAATCTGGACAAAAGATGGCCACCACAAGATGGCCAGCAGGGGAGGGCAGTTGGGGGCAACCAGGCCTGTAGGGGAGGACAGTTAGGGATGATCAGGCCAGCAAAGGAGGGCAGTTAGGGGCAATTGGGCTGGCAGGGGAGCAGTTAGGTGTTGATCAGGCTAGCAGGGAGTGGTTAGGGGGTGATCAGGTTGGCAGGCAGAAGCGGTTAGGGGTAATCAGGCAGGCAGGCAGGCGAGCAGTTGGGAGCCAGCAGACCTGGATTGTGAAAGGGATGTCCGACTGCCCAATTAGGCCTGATCCCGGGCAGTTGGACATCCCTCGAGGGGTTCCCAGATTGGAGAGGGTGGAGGCTGGGCTGAGGGACACGCCCCCACCAGCCTCTAGTGCTTGTATAAAATAAGAGTGAACAAATAAATAATGCAGAAGTAAATGATGAATGAATGAATGCTGTTATGAGAGATCATATAGCTCATTAGATTAGAAATAAGGACCTAATTTCATTATGAAAGTACAAAGGAAGCATAAAATCACCTCTCATTATTTGTTCTTTTTCTATGGAATTTGTTTTCCTGACTCTATCAGAAAGGGGGTGAAAGAGACTAGATAAGGGGTTAGCTGCTCTGGGATTAAGACTGCCCACCTTCTGATTACATCAATGTTTACTGGAACACTAGCTTAACCATTAATTTATACACTGTATATGGCTGCTTTCTGCCACAAGGCAGAGTTGAGTAGTTGCTTCAAAATCTTACAGCTTAAAAGCCTAGGATAATTACTATGTGGCCCTTTATGGAAAAAAGTTTGCAGTTTCCAGAGTAGATGATGAGGGGATTTATGATTCATAATCTACTGATCAGTGTGACAAATTCTCTATAAAGGTATACTTCATTATGTTTAAGTTGAAATGGCTTCTGGAATCTATTACTTATACCTCTCTCCTATTTTATATTCCATTAAAAAGTAGTAAATCTTTTTTCCTAAATGTCATTAAAACCTTAGACAATCAGCCAATCCTGCAGAAGGATTTTAACAGAAAGTTAGATTTGGCAAAATTATCCTGAAGAAAATGTATCCTTTGCCAATTAAAGCCTTTAGAATATTTTAATAGATCCTGATCTTATTAATTCACATTTCCATTAAAGCTGTAGTGGTAGTAACTGGCATCACTTCCATGGAACCAGAAAAACTTGTGGAAGATTCCAACCCCTATCTGTGACTGATGATTCTGCTTCACTGGGCAGCCGCTGCCCATTAGTTTAATCCAATAAGCTGAAGTGTGCCCTCTTTCATCCGTCTCCCCACACCCAATTTAATCACAGCTGTGTTCTTTCACAGCTTGACCTTTCAGCAACAACTGTGTCATTTAAACAAGCTACATGATTCAGACTATTTCTTACAGGGATCTTATCCAGTAACAATCTCAAAACACAGATCATGCACCCTCACCGTGCCAAGCATAATAGCAACCTTGTGTTGCTTTCACTGGGCAAGTCCTTCTGTCTTTTCCAAATAAGTTCACCTCATTAAAGGGTCAACTTCTCCCTGTAATGATGTTGTCCTACTCCCTGCTGCCAACCATAAACAAGCCCGTAGATGAATGATGGACATGACCCCTAGAAGCTTGCCACCCAGTAGAGGATGACCATTTGGAGTGTTAGCACCCTGAGAAGAATAAAGATACATATGACTCATTGAAAAGCTATGTTAATTTTAATGTCACAAGAATATGGACTACTAAAGAGAGCTTTGGAAAAGAATGGCATGGCACCACATAAGGGACAAGGGGCCATACCTTTAAGAATTCCTCAAAACCATTTCTTCAGCATTCACCCATGATTCTTTCCCACAATTCTATAATTTGGAAAAAAATAATGGTATTATATTATTCAATACATCAAATTCACATACTAGTACACTTTCTGGTGAGATGCGAAAATAATATCATTTATATGTATAGGCATGGCTGTGGAGGACTTTTTATTGTTCCCTATTACTTGCATGCTCTTCCTTTAAGAAGATGTGGCAGCTTGTCTCAAAGTTGGCCACTGTCAATTGCTTCCTTACCACTGGAAGGATTTGGGCTCGTCTGCAACTGCTTTGACCAATAGAGCACAGAGCCAGTGATGCTGTACTAGTCCCATGCCCAGGTTTTAAGAGGGCTGAAAGTTTCTATTCTTGCCCTTTAGAACTGATAGCCACAAGGTAAGAAGTCCAGGACATTCTGGTGGAGAGAGAGGCCACACAGAGGAACACTAAGACACCAGACACATCAGGGTAGAAGCCGCCTTGTACATCCAGCCCCACCGAGCCCTTCAGCTAACATCAAACTCTTCTGCTATATACCTGCAACTGTCAGGAAGACCACAGACAAGAACTGCCCACTAAGTCCAGTTAACCCATAGAACTAGGAGAAATAGTAGATTGCTATTGCATGCCACTAAATTTTGGGATAGTCTGCCATACAGCAACAGACAAGTGAGCCAGGAATTACACTTTCCCACTCTTTGTTATGTGTTTCATGGTACCTCCTGATACTTTTCCTCCCTAATGATGCTACTAACCTTGGCCAAGTGACTGCCATTAACCAATAGGAAATAAGGAGTATCATATGCCATATCAGAACTTAGATCACTTTTATTATCTCATTACTATTAACTAGAGGCCCGGTGCATGAAAATTCATGCACTGGAGTGGGGGGTGTCCCTCAGCCCGGCCTGCCCCCTCTCACAGTCTGGGAACTCTCAGGTGCGGGAGGCGGGATGTAACCCGGCGATCAGGGGAAGGCGACACCCCCATCACACCTCTGCTGCTGCCACTGCCGGCAGTGCAAGCCTCGGCCAGCCCTGGTTACTTGAGCCTTGGGAGGCCCTGGGCAGCTGGGCAGCCACCATCTGAGGCTTGCCTGCACCTCGGGCTGGCCCTGGGAGGCTGGGGGGCTGAGGAGACTGGAGGACTCCGGAGCGGGCCCAGCCTTGCCACACGCCTGCCACCTCAGCGGGGCTGAGGAGACTGGGCGCCGTCATCTTGTGGCTATGGGCACAGCCATCTTTGAGGGTGTGGCATCAATTAGCATATTCCCTCCTTATTGGCTGTGGGCGCCACCATCTTTGCAACTGTCTGAGGGTCAATTAGCATATTCCTTCTTTATCAGATAGGATTACCTCCTTATGGCCCCATCTCCTAATATAGTCACTTTGGGGATTAGAGCTTCAACATATGAATGGGGAGAGGGAGAACACAATTCAGTCCAAGCAATATGTAATTTTACATATCATGATTAATATATAATAATTCAGTTCTGTTGCTCCTTTTCTTCTTCCTCATATATCCAAACTTTTGAAGTTTCCTCCCACAAGAGATAGGATCTTATATTTTTATCATTCCCCTAGGAAGCTTCTGACACTATCAGGAAAAAATTCAACAAGCATACTTCTATACTTAATCAAAACAGGATCCTCTCAACTAAAACAATTATCCACTTTCAATTAGGAAGACTCAGAATGATGAACAGTAATTAAAGCCCAGATATCAGGGAGCACATTTGTAATACAATCATGTGCATTTACAGATTCTACTGGAATGTCCATTGTCCACATTTATTATCATGTTGGATATCAGAAACAATAAATGCTATGCACATAAGTAGGTGTTTGCTTCAAAACTGGACATCTTTTTTATATTTGTCCATTTTTTTTGTAACCACATTCCTTTTTGTATACTAAACAAAGTCATTTGTTTTGACAGGATTTTATTCTCTAGCAGTTAAGACAACATGCTATGAATAGAAAATAAATATTTTACATAAGAAAAATACATTCTGTTGTCTGATAGTTTGGCAACCAAAATTTTCTATTAAATTGCACTTCTGGGCTTTTTATATATAATGATGCTTGATAGCCTGGGGGGATTTCAAAGTTCTGATGCGTTTTCTGAATAATAAATCATGTTATTTCCTGATGTGACAGGATGTGGATTGTGTTTTATTCAAGTTCTATGGAAACATATTCTCTTTATTTATTGGCATTTTTGTGATAATATTCCAGAGTGGCATCCTTCATTTAAGATAAATGGTGACAACTTTCAATTGAAATAAATTAATAATGCAATTTCTATTGATATGTCATTGCAAATAAAGATAATAATTAGACATCACATTGCCTTTTAAATAAGGGGCTGTCTAAAGAAATACAAAGATTTCCAAAAAATATCATTTCCCATCCCCACTACTCTTTTAAACAAATAAAGCACAGCTATGGTCTCTGTTATGCAGAAACAGTACTTCAAATTGAACAACCATTAATCTTCAAGGTCAGGTTCATTCTGAAAACATTGATTAAACATCAAAAATGCACAGGAATTGTGACTGAATATGAGATGGTCCCTGCTTAGAATCATAGTATAGCAAGAAAAGCATGTATATAAAATATTGAACTTAATTTTAAAAGACACTCATTGAATATGCTATTTAATAGAAATAAATTTTCATAGAGTGTATATGTAAAATAGATTTAAAAAATAAAATAAAGATAAAACTAATTTTCTAATCATTATGATATATAATATTGTACTCCCCCCCGCACCCCTCCCCACACACACACAGCCATTTTCTCTACCCTTTTCTCAGAGAATAGGGCAATTCAAATAACTGCTTGCAGGAATAGTAGTCAAGAGAAATAAGCCATTCAGAGAAAGACAAATACCACATGATCTCACTGATCTGTGGAATCTAATGAACAAAAGAAACTGAGGAACAAAATAGAATCAGAGGCATGAATACATGGAACAGACTGACAGGTGTCAGAGGAGAGGGGGGACTGGATAAAAGAAGGTGAAGAGATTAGCCAAAGAATATATATGTATAGCCCTTGGATACAGACAATAGTGTGGTGATGGCCACGGGGGTGTGTGTGAGGGGGGGTAAAGGGGCTGGATGGAGGTGGGCAAACATGGGGGGAAGTAGGGGACATCTGTAATAGTGTCAATAGTAAAAACAAAATAAAAAAAGGTTTGTACAGCTAACAAAGGTTATACTAGAGAAACACGAAGGGGGGCCTTTAATGCAAACCTTCTTTGATTCCATGATTCTATGACACTTTAACAAAGTAAAGAAACAGAAAAAAATGCATTAAATATACTTTTAAAAAATTTCACAGAGTTAGATTAATCCTATTTTATATCCAATATAGAAATCCATCAACAGTGTTTCTCAAACTCCACGAGGATACAGATCACTAGGGAATCTTGAAAAACTTGCAGATTTCAATTAATAATTTAATAAATTATTGAGATTTTGCAGTCTCAAAAAGTTCACTTTGATTATCAAGGCAGTCACATACTTTCAGCTCTCGGCTGGGAAAAACAACAACAAAAAACACACACACAGAAACAGAACAGACATAGCCCCAGATGACTAGGTAGTCTAGGCCAGCGGTTCTCAAAGGCTGTTCACATATCAGCAATGTCAGTATCACCATTAGAAATAAGAATTTCACAGTCTCACCTAGGCCTACTGAGTGGGAAACTTGGGGGTGCTGCCCTGGAATCTGTTCTAACAAGCCTCGAGTGATTCTCATGGACAATAATGTTGGGGAACAGCTGTTCTCAGCAATGTTTGGGAAGGGAGTTACTATTGCTGCCCAAACTCCAGTTTACCAAGGCCTGTGACCCTCTGATATTATATGCTACCAGCAGGTCATACACCTTATCCCTCACCACAAGACAAACCAGGGGTTTCTTGGGTTTTACTCTGTATTGATTGCCATGTGGAAGGACTGGGGTGAATTTGGAAATCTATTACTTTAAACTTGTTTGGGGGGAGATTTTTAAACTCATTAATCCAAAGACTACTTGTACTTAAACAAGTGGGAAGTATTTGAATGCCCAAACTATTATGTGTGGGAAAAACATTGCAGTTCTTCCCTACAAATAGGAGACAGTGTGTCTATTTACTTGTTGATAAGCATCTTTAAAGTTTTAACCCACAGATATTTTGTCAATCTGAAATATAAGTCTGCAGGTTAAACATATTCATTCCCCAAATAATTTATCATGACATGTGGCCAATTTTATCTTTTCTTCTGCAGATATTCTATCAGTTTTTTTAAAAAGGATAGCTGAAGAAAACTCATATGATTTTTATCTGCTTCTCTGTGTCTTTGTGAAATTTACCAAAACACACAATGAAGAAATGCTATTCTTTCTTCTGAAAAAACAAGTGTTAAAGAAATTGAACATAGGCTTTTAGTCATAAATATTATGCCCTTTGTTCTGAGCTAAATATTTCCAACTTATTGATTTAAGTTTAGCAGCTTCTCCAGACTAGTGACTCAAATTGAACTTCGGGTCAACAAAATTCTCAAAATACCTTTTCCTAAATGAATGGCTTATCAAAAATATTTTTCCATACTCTATTGTACAGTTAGTTTACAACCTTAAATGCTAGATTTTATTCTTATATCATTATTACTATTTTATATCAAAACTATTTTAAAATTTCATATTTTTATATCGGATTAACAAATACTTTCTGGTTTTCATTTTGTCTGCCCCCCCTTTTATTGATTCCTTAAAGGCAGACATTTTCATCTGTTTTAATAAAGCTTTATCTTCAAAAATAGGTGATGATCTGAATTTGGCCCATGAATGTTTTATCGGCCCCCAATCTAAAAAATGTTTTGTTCATAGATATGTAAAAAAGAAAATAATCACATATATATGTTCTTCCTTCAAATAATAACCTTTATGTAAACATTACAGGCAACAATTTTGTAAATCTTTAAATCCAAGGAACTCCACAAACTTAAGAGAACATAGAAATGATTTCCAAGGTATCAAAGTTTAGCAACTTTTTACATTAGCTTTATCAGTGTGTTTCCTTGTTTCCCAGAGCATTTTGTTTCTTCTGGATAGGAGAAAATGAATAATAAAAGCAACACCATAATAAAGAAAAAGATCAGGAGACCTATTGCAATATGGTCAGTATGCTCCACTGAACAGCGAGCACAATGTTTCAAGAACAAAATTTACCTTGACAGGCAATCTGAGAAGGACAGGCGAACAGGGTATCCGTATCGGATGATCTTCACCATCGCCAGGACCCCAATATATTGGAGCTGAGCAGACACGTAAAAATTATCAAAGGTATCTGGCAGCTTTGAGTTATTGGGCTTGATGCAATGAATAAAGTGTGGAGTGCACTTCTGAAGTTTTCCAATAATATCCGTTAGAGATTTCTAAGGAGAGAAGTAAAACCAAACTGATTCTTCAAAGACGACAAAATATAAAGCAGTTTTTAAATAAAAATCTTTATCTTCAATCAGGACTTTAAAAGTTATGCCTTCACTCATTGTGTTTGTGTGTGTGTGTGTGTGTGTGTGTGTGTGTGAAGGTACTCAAGTGGTCAAAAATGGGGGAGGGGGATTCTATGTAAACCCACTACAGTTGATATGATCAAAATTTAGGTTTTAGAATCAGAAAATGTCACTAACCCTGAGTTGTGATGCAATGGTGACTGGACCTCCTCGTTCCAGTCTTTGAAGAAATGTAGAAGTTCCTTTCTTTTTCAATAACTATAAAGAAAACAAAAAGAAAGAAAGGGTGAGCAAATTTAGTTTACTAAATTCCATTTAGAAGAAAAAAATTAACTCTCTCATCCATGTAAATTCTCTGACAGGCAGAAATAGATTTAAAACAGACTATAAAAATCAGTATCAAATGATTTTCTGTAATGCTACCATATGTTGGGGAAATGGGAAACTATATGTAAAATAACAACCATTACTACCAACCCTTCAAGTATGGTGGCTGTACGTAGCCTGCACCCACTTTAATTTGAAATTAAATATAGATCCAGACTCACTTGTTAGTAGAGCAGTGATGGGCAACCTTTTGAGCTTGGTGTGTCAAACTTCGCCAAAAAACCGAGCATAACTCGGGTAGTGTGTCACTTTGAGGAAAAAACATTATTTCGCAAATGTTTCATCCTCAGGAGCAGCAAATGTTTCATCCTCGGCATGCGGCCGCCTCAGCGGCCGCGTGTCATCAGAAATGGCTACGTGTGTCAGTGCTGACACGTGTGTCATAGGTTCACCATCACTGTGTAGAGTAAACTCACCCTGGTATTTTTACTAGTTGTATTACCAACTGTCCACATTTATCATGAAATGTCGCTGACTCTAGGGCAAAATAATACTATTTATGTTACAAAGATTTGATGTTTTAACAACCATTGGTTTGTTTCCTTAAGATTGACTATGATTTGTTTTTCACCTTTTTTTTTTTTCCTTACCCTTCTTTTTCTTCTTTTTAAACTACAAAACGTTTGCCTGGTTGTGTAAAAGAACAATAGACTATTTTCTTTGATATGTAATTATATATACCTCTTAAAAGAAAAAAAATCATGTGTAGCAAAGATTAAATCATAATGGAGATTTAAAAAAAGTCAGTTAAAATGAAGCCAGGGGGAATGAAGAAATAAAGGGCACAAGGAAATTAATTAAATTCTACCACGGTCTAAAAGGAATCTCAACCACTCATGTACCTTTACAATTCACAAAATCATACAGACTCAAGCCAACATATCTAGTGATCCAAAATCATTTATCTTTAAATAGAAAGATCTTTATACAAGAAAAAAATTCTAATAAACGTCTTGTCAATTTGGTGCTATTGCTACCATGGCAATAGCTCTTTTCCTTCCATTAAGATGAACTGTGAAACAGAAATGATTAATTATCACTGATGAGGGACTGTCAAATGAAGCAACTGGTCCAGGATCAACCTTTCCCTACAAACAGTAAGCCCAGTGTGAGCGCTCAGTTAAGGAGTAGGCTGACTCCTACCTACCCTGCCAGTCACAGGGGAGGACGTGCAGGGATGAGGGCAGTTTGGACAGAAGTGAGGAATGGAACACTTAAGGAATAACCATAATAAATAAATCTCCACCCCTTGAAATTGAACATTCAATTTCCCTTTCTGGGTAGAGGAACTACTATGAATTATCTCTCCTCTGCAGTCCTTTAGGGAAAAGACTAATGGCATCTATGCCTGGTAATGTTTAATAATTAAGGTTAAAAATTACAATTTAGAGGTGTGTGGTGATTTCTTGTTCTTTATTTCCAGGATGACTGAGAAAGGAAGGGCCAGCAGGTTCAATGAAACCCTTGGGATAAAGATCTTTCTTATAAAGGGTAAATCTTTGTCTTTTTTATGTAAAAGATGCCATTTTTGTATTCAGTGAGATTGAATTCCTGTGATCATATATAGCTATATTAGAGAATCCCTAAGTCTCAGGCCTTGGAACCACACACACACACATTTCTAATATGTTATACACATTTCTGCCACTCTTCTAAAATAGAGCTGATTTTAATTATGCTTTCATTTTAATTGGTAAGCTAAAATGCATTCCAGCAAGCTACAACTGAGTATCTAAAAATGATTATCCTGGACACCTTCCCAATCATATTTCTCATCTTTTATGGTTTTGGTAGAGGCAAGCAAAACAAACTGGGCCACACTGAATTTTAAACTGAAGACATTTCAGTTTTAAAAAAAAACCTCTTTACTGAATTTGTAGTTCTATTTCACAAATAGTTTGAACCATTATGTTGTAAGTACAGCCACACTTGTGTGAGACAAATACACACTAAAAAATAGTATAACAAAAAAATAAGTTAAATGTCTACAAAATATGCAGTGAAAACATTCTAGCACCTGAAAAAGACACTGTGTCTGTGATAAACTGCAATTTATGTTTAGAGACTTAAAACCTCTGAAGTAATTAATGTCAACAGAGTAAGGCACCTAAGTTAATTCTTTCTTAGCCTACTATCCCTGAAGTTACTTCCCATTCATCACAGAGACAGTCATAGAGATGAAACATAAATAGGATGTTGCACAGACAACCAACACAATTACAAATACTGTATTTGCTACTGAATTTTCACTGGAAAGTACTTTCCTATACTGGTCCCTCTTTCTGATGTTTATACTTCAAGTAGGCATCCTTTCATTTAATTTTTAAAAATTAAAATATCAATTTATTTTCCTTACTATTTATAATTGTGGTTTCTTAAAAAAAGCAAATGTTCTAAGTAAACTTAAAAACAACCAAACAACAATCACAAAATTCCTACCTTACTAAGTTCTAGATAATTCCTGTTTTCTCCGATAGTTGAAGAAGCTGTCATTTTCTTATTGAGCAGGGCAGATTTATGTCCTCTGAATTTAAAAGGATAGGAAGATAGAAGGGATCCTGTTTGTGACAGTTTCGACTGGAACAAGTGATTGATCACGACATTTTCACTAGCTAGGAAATAAATAAATGAATATTGTAAGGTGGCATTAAAATTCTGATTTACATTATACTTACTCCTCATCCAAGTCCTTCGCCTAGTAACACATTCAGAGTGGAAGATGTAATTGAAGAGTCCATTTTTCCCTTTGCCTCTGTTTTCTTTTCCACACTATGCATTATACTATTTGACAAAGTTTGACCTCCCTTGCCCTTGGCCAGGAGTTCTGATCCATGTTTCCCAATTCTCCACCTGAGTGGAGACCCCTCACTCTCTAATTGTCACTTACTACTCTCC
This sequence comes from Eptesicus fuscus, assembly GCF_027574615.1. Taxonomy (NCBI): domain Eukaryota; kingdom Metazoa; phylum Chordata; class Mammalia; order Chiroptera; family Vespertilionidae; genus Eptesicus; species Eptesicus fuscus. The sequence goes on along the minus strand of NC_072480.1, from coordinate 72,358,830 downwards.
TAGCTGTCTGAGCAGAATCTTACCTGATCAATCCTAAGGGGCTTTGATGCACTTGCCAAAGTCATGAAGACATGGATTCTCTCAGGAACTCCCATTGCAGGAGAGTAACTACCCAGGAACAAGCTTCCCAAGAATCTAAGTTGTCTCAGAGCTGGATGTAGTACATATGGGACTATTTGGTAACTGCCAATCCATACTCCTTAATCCCTTCACCTTTTTTACTCAGTGCCCCACAGCTCTCCCCTCTGGCAACCAACAGTCTGTTCTCTGTGTCTATGAGACTGTTTCAGTTTGGTTTGTTCATTAAGTTTGTTCTTTAGATTCACATATAAATAGGGAATATAGTCAATACAATTGTAATAACTATGTAAATTACCAGGTGGTACTGGGACTATTGGGGAGAACACTTTGTAAAGTATATGATTATCTAACCACTGTACTGTACATCTGAACCTAATACAAAATAATATTGAAAGTAAACTGTAATTGAAAAATAAGCTAAAAATAAAAAGCCCATGCTGATATGTATTAGATGTTATGTTATACAAATTCTAATAATTCCGGGCCCACATTCTTTTCTTCACATCTCAGAAAGAAACTGGAGCAATGATGAATGGATTTTTGGATATAAATTCAAACAGTGTAGTCAAAACTGTATATGGTGTTTAAGGATCTAGAAGGCATTTTTCTTGTGTTACCTCTATTTATATATAGGCAGGTTTTTAAGCTTTAGTTTCCTTTTCTTTAAAATGGCCATGACAATACCTACTTTGAGGATTGCTATAAGATTAAAATGTGAAATAATGTGCATTAATAATTTAGGATAATGCTCAGCCCATCAGACAGTTAGCAATGTTTTGTACCATTGCCATTTTACCTTTTCTACAACCAAATTATTTTGCTTGTCCAGGCTAACATATTTATTAGCAATGCACTCAGTGCAAAGTCACTCAATGAATAAACAAATAGGCAACTAGGGAGAATTGTCCAGAGAGGGAAGACACGATCATGGAATGCAAGAAGGCAAAAAGAAGCCCTATGGTGTTAGATTAAAATTAGAGGTAATATCATAAATTCATGACTTTAATATATAGCTATATAGCTATCTATATACATAAAAGCCTAAGTGATCATTTGACCGGTAGCTATGATGCACACTGACCACCAGGGGGCAGATGCTCAACCCACAGGCATGAAAACATGGAACAGACTAATGAATCTCAGAGGGAAGTGGGGAGGGTGAAAAGAGACTAACCAAAGATCTTATATGCATACTGGAGGCCTGGTGCACGGATTCGTGCCCCAGTGGGATGCCTTGGCCTGACCTGCGGGGATCCGGCAGAAACTAACAGTTTGACATCCCCTGAGGGGTCCCAGATTGCGAGAGGGTGCAGGCCAGGATGAGGGATCCCACCAGTGCTCCAATCGTGCACCAGGCCTTTGGTATTTTTATAAATTGATATATTTTCTATATCTATATCTTAAATTCCGTAGTTCTCAAAGGGCAAAAAAGCCATGACACCACAATAGAAATGAGTTCACGAGGCCCCCAGACTTTCATGTTTAAGAATAAATACTATTCTACTCTAAAATAAATCAAGGCTTCTTGGACACATGGCTGATTCTATATCTGAGGCAAGGGAGAAAAGCCTAGAACATCTTGGAAGAAAAAAATGCAAGGAAGTGCTAAAAAAATATTATGAGAACCTTTCAAAAGGACATAAGAGGCTCTCACTGGCTATTTCAGCATCAAAATAATAATAGTAATGGATTATGATTAAATGTTGGCAATTTCAGCATCAAAGTAATAATAGTAATGGATTATGATTCATTGAGTAAAATAAGGAAGTCAAGAAGAAACTAGATTTTTGGTGGTGAGCACATAACAGAGTATACAAATACCAAAGTATAATGTTGTACATCTGAAATTTATAGAATGCTGTCAACCAATATTACATCAATAACAGTTTTAAAAGAGACAAGAATTTATGAGTTCATATTGATAATTAATTAATCGGAAAGATGAGTTTTTATAGTAGAATTTATTGTTGATGGGAAAAAAATGGGTTAGAAAACCATAATCTTGCAACCATAGAGAAATCATTAATTTAAGTAAGAAGCATTCATTGTGCAAAACTAATGGGTGGAAGTTTGATGAGGACAAGAATATTTAGTGTCTCAAAGTGCTTCCTTACAAATTACTTATCAAAGAAAAAACAATGACTTTTGATTAAAAAAAAACCTGAAGTATGCCACCTTCAAAAGTGATCAAGGTTAACTGGTAAAGTTTTATAGGGGCTCATAATTAGACATTACTATTATTGTATTGATGTTACATATACTGAGAATTTACTGAAGTTATTCTCAAATGAATAAAAAAATAAATGTACATAACACACACAAAGGGAAGGAAGGAAAGAAGAAATAAAAGAAGGAAGGAAGGAAGGAAGGAAGGAAGGAAAGGAGAGAAGAAGAGAAGAAGAATGGTAGAGAGAGAAAAAGAGTACAAGAAATGAAAAAAAATATGGAATACGGACATATGGGAGATCTTTGAACTAATTTTGTAACTTTCTTTAAGTTTAAATTATTTCAGAATAAAGATAAATAATAAATATATAGTACCATGGTCCATTTAAATAAATAAAAGTATTTATATTTATTGCAAGTCTATGTATGGATATAACCACAGATAAATAGTGCACGATGTTAAAACATTTCACAGTTTGATAAAATACTCTAACAACCATGCATCTTTTATTCATGTGATAGAATGGATGTGCAACTATGACTCATTGGCCACATCTGGCCTACTTCCTGTTTTAGTCAATAAAGTTTCATGGAACACGCCATGTCCATCTGTATTGTCTAGGGCTGCTTTCTCCTTATAACAGCAGAGTTTAACAGAGACCTTATGAATGGCAAAACCTAAGGTATTTATTTTCTGGCCCTTTAAGGAAAATGTTTCCATGTCTTGCATAAATATCTAAGAGCACTCTGTGAATTCTGTCTTCTACTTCAATGTGCCTAAATCCTAAAGTGTTTAGAATAAAACAAGAATCACTAGTTTTTCTCTTGGAAATTTTAGCAAGTTTACACAAAAGAATGGCTTTAAAATGTTGGTACTTTATTAAAATAAGGAGAATTGCAGTATCACTAGCCATCATATCCTCATTCTAAATATATATTCTATGACCATAAAATACAAAAAAAAAAAGAAAATGTCATTGCACCAACTGGAAAACATGCTGTATATAAGATCTTTATAAAATGTGTGGGTTAAATGAAAGTATGTTATTAATGAAAGTTCAAATATTGAAAAACAATAAGACATTTCCAATGATAATCAATAGGACTGTTTTTTTTTTTACAATTTCTTCCTTCTATGTAATATTATTCCAAGTCCATATTTTATCATTAGTCTCAGTCTTTCAGTGAACTCACAAAAACCCTAAGTTCTAAGAGGCAAGCAGAGTAATTCCCTGTGTAAAACAATATATTGTAACTGTGCTGTTTGGCTTAAGGCAAATATGTTCCTCAAACTAGAAGTGATAGGGATGTCTTACTTCCAGCTCAAAGGCATCCCCTTATTTCATGAAAGACTATCATGTGCTTCTTTCCCTAGGAAAGATAAATGACTCTATCTCATTCAGAGCAACTTAAAGCACAAAAGATGATATGCTTTAATTCATTGAAAAGGTTATTAGGAAAATGTGAATCACTGCAGACCTGCTATTCAGAAAATAATTACTAGAGGACTTAGAAATATAAATTGACATATATATAATTACACTATATATACATGTAGTATATAGCTTTATGTATAGTATAGAATTATGGATATACATATACAAAGTACTAAGGTTCGGAAGGTAGATGGAAACTATAAATGTATATTGCTATATGCGTATATATATGTGCATGTGCACATATAAATTTGTATGCTTATTCTACATTGTGAGCATTAGTTCTTTATATAAATTACATAAGAATAAACTACCCCTTATGTTTGTTTCAGAATCGTCTTAAGTAATGGAATTCACCCCGCTGTGGCCTAAATAACTTTGGAAGCCATATTCATCTTCATTAGTCTTCACAGAAGAGCTTTTTTATATTCATAACACTAGAGTGTTAAAGGTGCTTTATATTTCTATCTGCTAAAAGCTTAGTTAAATTATGGTTTTTACTAGGCTCCAAATTAAATTGTAACCAATGTATAGTGTGGAAAATCCATTCTTTATGATTCTGGGCATTAGAATGTAAAAGTATTTAAATTATCCTTTAGCTGGCGGCATGTTTTATAGGACAATGTTCAGAGAACTAAGAAATGTGGGGTATTTTAACCATAGGAAGGGAAAAACTTACTTTTCATTACAAATGAAAGATTCTGTGAAAGGGAGTCTTTATTTTTTTCAATTGCTCCAACAATGTCATACATTACCTAGGATAAAAGAAAATGGCATAATTATTAATGATGAAACATGACCATAAGAATAATTCCCTTTAAAGAATAACTTGATTCAGGGGAGGTTTAAAGTTATTCATAAAAGAAGCGCCTTCAGGTCTTGGAGTTCACATTACATGCAGGTTCAAAGTGCTCACCTGTGTGCTGTCATTCTGCACATTACACAAGGGACACCTCTCTGTTCTAATTTGCAAGGCTCTCCTCTCATCATTAGTTTAAGAGAAAATGGTGGTGACTCACATTCATAGAGTCCCCTTTATTCTTACTAGTCAGGCCTCTAACCTGCGCAGAAAACTCTCTAACCAAGTGGAAAGACTCCGTGACACCTTGAAAAGGAAGTGTGATTTCAGTTTGATAAATTCAAAGTCTCTTTATTAAAAGGGTGCTTTCAGATCATTTAAACCATTAATCTGAAGTCTTTAAAATGAAGAAAACATATGAAACAATAATGTCTGGATTATTCAAGGACAGTTTACTTCTAAATATACTTAAATGACTTAATTGTCTGCTTTCATTGGTATTCCAGTCTGGCCTGGGAGACTTGGTCTCTTAAGAGAGACATGGTTTTATTGCCTCTCCCAATCTCAGCTCAGCGTGAACTCCAATGTGGTCTTGAGAAATCAGCTCAGCCAGAAGGCTTATCAGTTTCAACAGCTGCTTCTGCTTCTTGTGGAAAATTGTTGAGGCATGTCACTATGCTCAGGTGTCACAGGCTGCCCTTTGCCCTGGTGGGTCAGGAGTGAACTAAGGGAGGCAGCTGCCCAATGAATGCCACCTCTTTTTTTAAAAATATATTTTTATCGATTTCAGAGAGGAAGAGAGAGAGAGAGAGGTAGAAACATCAGTGATGAGAGAGAATCTGATAGGCTGCCTCCTGCATGCCCCACACTGGAGATCAAGCCTGCAACCCAGGCATGTGCCCGGACTGGGAATCAAACTGAGACCTCCTGGTTCATAGGTCGACGCTCAACCACTGAGCCATGCTGGCCAGGCTGAATGGCACATCGCCCATAAGAGAGTATGGGTGGTTAGGTCAATAAAGACAATAATCACCAGACTGCTTTGGAGATTTTAACTAGACAGCCCTGAGAGGACTGTCTCATTGGCAGCAAGAGGGCACTAAACTGAAAAAGAATCCATGAGAAAGAGGCTATGTATCTAGTGAGAGGAATATAGAAAAAAGCCAAATAACCCCAAATGAGCCTTGCAGATGCATATTCAGTTGTAAGAAATAATTCAGTTGTGGACCCTTTACCCAATCTCTCCAATGATAACATCCTAGAAAACCATCACAACCATAATATTGACAATAATGAGCTAAACATTCAGGACATTCACATCATCGCCTGGATCACCCATGTTGACAATTTCTGGGTACACTCGCCTGCCTAAAATCAGTTGAACACATCTGTATGAATCTATTTCTCCATTCTTTAATCTGTTCCATTGACCTATGTGCCTATTTCTTCACCTCCATCTTGATTAATTTATAATACGACTTTAAATTAAGTAGCCTAATTTCTCCCACATTATTCTCCTTTTTAAGAGTTGTTTTAACTGTTCTACTTTCTTCATGTTTCCATATAAATAATATTCACTATATCACTATGTCTAAACAAAATTTCACATGATTTTGATAGGAATTACATTAAACCCTTATAGCAATTTGGGGAGAACTATTACTATGTTATTAGTAAACTGACTATTTAGTGTGTTGTCTTTAAATCCACAAATATGATATGTATCTCCTTTTATTTAGATCTTTGATTTTTTTGCATCCGCGTTTTCTGGTTTTTAGCATATAGATCTTCATGTTTTGTTAGATTTACACCTATTTGCATTTTTATGAGTGATTATCAATATTATATTTTTAATTTACTGTCCATTACTAGTATCTATATATATAAAAGCCTATGTGACTGTTATGACTGGTTGACTGGTCGCTATGACACACACTGACCACCAGGGAGCAAACACTCAATGCAGGAACTTCCCCCCTGGTGGTCGGTGTGCTCCCACAGTCAACCTCCCGTGGATGGCCAACCTCCCATGGTTCCTCCCCCCACATCTGCTAACACCACACCCCCTTCCCATCCAGCTAGCCCTGATCAGCCCCAAACGGGACTGGGACTGGGTGAGATGGCCCGGATCGGCCTGATCACCAACCAGGCCGAGGGACCCCACCTGTGCATGAATTCATGCACCGGGCCTCTAGTATAGAAATAAAATTGATTACTTTATGTTTATATTGTATCTTGTGACTTTGAGGAGCTCATTTATTAGTTCCAGTATATATATAGAGGCCCGGTGCACAAAATTTGTGCACGGGGGTGTGTGTCTCTCAGCCCAGCCTCAGCCCAGCCTGCACCCTCTCCAATCTGGGACCCCTCGAGGGATGTCCGACTAAACGGGCAGTCGGACATCCCTCTCACAATCCAGGACTGCTGGCTCCCAACTGCTCGCCTGCCTGCCTTCTTGATTGCCCCTAACTGCTTCTGCCTGTTAGCCTGATCACCCCCTAACCACTCCCCTGCTAGCCTGATTGATGCCTAACTGCTCCCCTGCCAACCTATTTGCCCCTAACTGCCCTTTCTGCAGGCTTGGTCACCCCTAACTGCTCTCCCCTGCAGGCCTGGGTCTCCCTGAACTGCCCTTCCCTGCAGGCCTGGTCGCCTCCAACTTCCCTCCTCTGCCAGCCTGGTCACCCCTAACTGCCCTCCCCTGCAGTCTTGATTGCCCCCAACTGCCCTCACTTTCAGGCCTGGTCCCTCCCAACTGCCCTCTCCTGCTGGCCATCTTGTGGTGGCCATCTTGTGTCCACATGGGGGCAGCCATCTTTGACCGCATGGGGGCAGGCATCTTGTGTGTTGGAGTGATGGCCAATTTGCGTATTACTCTTTTATTGGATAGGATATATATATATATTTCTTGAGATTTTTCACATAGATAATCATGTTATCTACAAGTAAAATTTCTTTCTTCCTTTTCAATATGTCTTTTCATTTCTTGCCTTATAGCACTATGCCTTTCAGCACTATGTTTAATAACAATAGTGAGAGCAGACATCCTTGCCTTGTTTCTGATCTTATGAGTAAAACACTGTCTTTCACCATTGAATATAAGGTTAACTGTAAGATGTTGGTAGATGCTCTTTATCAAATTGAGGTTGTCCCCTCTATTCCTATATTTTTTCTGAGTGTTTTTTTTTTATTATTATGAGTGGATGTTAAATTTATCAAATGCTTTTTCCACATTTATTTATATAATGACATCATTTTTTTCTTCTTTAGCCTGTTAATATGGTAGATTATCTTGATTGATTTTCAAATATAGAACCAGCTTTGCATCCCCAGGGAAAAATTAATTATTAATGGTGAATAATTTTAACATATTATTGAATTATATTTGCTAGTATTTAAAAGTATTTTGCGCCCTGGCCAGTTTAGCTCAGTGGATAGAGCATTGGCCTGCAGCCTGAAAGGTCCCAGGTTCGATTCTAGTCAGGGGCATGTACCTTAGTTGCGGGTACATCCTCAGTAGGAGGTGTGCAGGAGGCAGCTGATCAATGTTTCTCTCTCATCGATGTTTCTAACTCTCTATCCCTCTCCCTTCCTCTCTGTAAAAAAATCAATAAAATGTATTTTAAAAATAAATAAATAAAAGTATTTTGCATTTGTATCATGATGGGCAGTGATCTTCAGTTTGTTTATTTTTTCTTTTGTGGGTGTATATGCTGTCTTTGTCTTAGATACCTTTTATATCAGGGTAATAGTAGCTTCAGAAAACTGAGGAGAGTTCTCTCTTCTATTTTTCTAGAAAAGATTATGTAAGGTTAGTGTTCATTTTCCTTTAAGTATGTGAGGGAAAGCTCCAATGTAACCATCAGGGACTGGAGCCTACCTGTTCAGGTGAGTTAAATTACAAATTCATTTCCTTGATGGGTATTGAGCTATTAAAATTATGTAGTTAATATTGGGTAAACTGAGGTAGTTTGTGTTTTTTGAGGAATAGGTCTTTTTCATCTAAAATGTTAAATTTACATATAACAGCTGATTGTAATTCCCTTTTGATCTTTTTAATGTCTGCAGTGTCTGCAGTTTGTAGTGATACTTCCTATTTTATTCCTGATATTAGCAACTTGTATCTTTTCTCTTTGTCATTCTTACTAGCTGTCTGTCGTTTTTTTTTTTTTGTTTTGTTTTGTTTTTTTTTGTGGTTATTTTAAAAGAACCAGATATCTGTTTTATTGATTTTCTCTGTCTTTTTAAAATTCTATTGATTTCCACTCTTTGTGACTGCCTTCTGTTTTTTTCGTTTTTAGTGTATTTGTTTCTCCTTTTCCTAGGTTGTTAAGGTGGGAGTTGATTATGATTTGAGGCTATCCTCTTTTCTAATATATGCATTTAGTGCTATAAATTTTCTTCTCGACCTGTTTTAGCCACATTTCACAAATTTGATTCTTGCATTTTCATTTTCATTCAGTTCTACTTTTTTTTTTTCATTTCCTTGCAAATTCTTTTTTTTCCTTCTTATCTATGTATTATACAGAAGGGTAATGCTTAGTTTCCAAGTGTTTGGTGATTTTCTTGTTATCTTTCATTATTGATTTCTAGTTTGATTGCACTGTGGCAGGCAAATGCATTCTGTATAATTTTGATCCTTCTGAGTTTATTTAGTTTTGATTTATGGTCCAGCATATGGTCTTTTTTGATATATGTTCCATGAGTACTTGAAAAGAATGCATATTCTGCTTTTGTTGTTTTAAGTGTCCTATACCAAAGCAGATCCTCTTGGCTGATGGTGTCGTTGAGTTCTTCCATGTTCCTGATGCTTTCCTAGGAAGATGTGGATCATTTGTCTGGAGGAGGGTGTTGTAGTTTCCAAGTTAACCTTTGTTTCGGCTGGCTCCCCCTGTCCCCACTCAGCAGGAGAAGGGAGGCAGAGCCTGGGACTGCTGGGTGGGAGAATTACAGCTTCCTCACTCAACCTCCTCTGACATGAAAGAAGAGGGGACTCTCACTACTGTTGGGCAGGCATGGGAGCTCTGGGTCTCAACTGGGACTCTAGCCACACTTCCGGCTGCAGGGTGAGCAGGCTGCAAGAGTAGATGTGCTTCTTTGTTTACTAAGTGGACTCCACCAACTGTGTGTGGAGAGAGAGGAGCTATGGCCGGGTTACCTCTGGGCAGTGGCGAAAGTCCCGATCCCCCACTAAACCTCCAATGACATCCCCTAACCATGGGGGTGAGGTGGGAGCACAGTATAGATTCAAAAACTTAGCACCATACTGAAATCTACCTAAGCATTTCAAAATCATACACACTAAAAGGAAAGCTGCGATTTGAATAAATGTCACTGGAAGGTGTTTTTTTAATTGTTTTCACTTTTAAAAAATGTATAGCAAATGAGGTGGCCATGGCTAAAAAAACAAAATGTAATCTGATCTCTGGTAACTCATATGCTTTCTTTTTGTCTTAAATGAACACAAGAACTTGAAGTAAATTTTGATAAAAAGATGGGAATAGAAAACCAAAAATCTAACTCAGTGGTCACTCATGTCAAATTTCTGAGAAATCCTCACCATCTAGGGGGAGATACCCACTTTACCTAATGAAATCCTTTGATTTATGGCCTAGTTCCAGGTGCTTCCCATCGTACTTTCTCCTCACTGCCTGCCACTCTGCTCCAAAATTCCTCTCTTAACATTACTCCTGCCTTTCCATTTAGGAATTTCCTTTCCAGCTTTTCCAGCTGCCAACGCCAAGTCCTTTTTCCAAGGCTCCACTCCCTGGGAAGAGGTTGGCAGCCCTCCTCAGCATGTCCAGCCTAGTACCCAGCCTGGTCAAGATACCAGGACTTCCTGGCTTCTCATCTAAGGAACATGGAAGGTAATGCCAACCCACCCCCCTCCCCGACCTCTCAAGATGACCTTGAAGATAAATGAAAAAGCTTGTCAGTACTTAGCTTTGCATAATACCTTTCATTTTCTCCTAATATCCCTCATACCTGCTTCTACTGCTCACCTGTACTTTTCTCCCAGACCTCCTCAGAAATTTTTTATATGATGGACTTGAGAAGGACTCATGGAGCATCTATGTCCCCTATTTTTTGAAGCTGCTAAATGGGCTGCTTATCCAAAAAGGAGACTCTTATCCTGTGCCTGTAATTGTATCAGTCAAAATCCATTCATTGCACTACAGAGAAATTGATTCCAAATAAAGCAAGTCTTCCCGAGAATCTAAGTACATCACTGTCAGCCTCTGGATCCCACTGAGACCAGTGTCTTCTAGAAGGCAGAAGAGGCAATGACTACACGGAAAGTCTGCAAAGCAGTGAGACAAGGCCTCTGCGTGCCTGGGCAATGCACAGGGAAGTGAAATCTAAAGCCTAGCTGCGTGGGCAGGGAGGTTTCTATGAAAGGGAAACCACCGAGGAGGAACTCAACGTATCCTAGAAATCCCTTTTATCTTGGTGAGTCTGCCATGTCATGAGAATAGTTAAAGGTCTATCCTCTCAGCTGAGCCACTTCGGGTGGGGAGAGGGGGGCTGAGGAACATACATGTGCTGCGGGAGCAGCAGGAAGCAGGTTTGAAGCAGAGACCTTTCTGGGTCATTCCGGACAGCTGCTCTGCTCACAGCCCTATTCTTGCTGTTTTGTTACGTGAGGGAGGAAAGAAGAAAAACATGAAAGTCGCCAAAGATAGAGACCTGGTTAAATTCTTTCCTTTTCCGCTCTGTCTTTATGTTTTCTTCGTCTGAAGGGTTGGATGATAGGATTCCTGCTGGAAGTGACAGCGTCCCTCATGCATGTAATGGCGGAATTTATATGCATGCAGCCGAATACAAATCTAAGGAAATTGTCATGTATTCAAAGATTTCCTTTGGAATGATTCTGTTCAATAAAATGAGTCCAAAGGAAATTTAGCAATTTGCTTATGTTTCAGCCGTGAGCAATACATGTCTAAATGCTTGAGCGTGCATGCCAGATGAAGAGTGCAGTATAAACGAGGGAGCAGGGAAGCATGCGGCTTTTTTGGAAGGACTCGCTGTAACACTCTGGGACTGCAATAAATATAATTAAAAGATAAATTGTGTTAGCTCTGTATGAAAAGGGAGTATAAAACTTGCACCGTGGCTACGAATTACAATTCCGTAAGGTACCTTGTTTCCTGGGTCCACAAAGGAAAGAAAAGTTATGAAATGCCAAACCACGTGCATTTTCTTTCTGCATGAAGGCTGTCTGCCTCAGGCTTGGCTAATCACCAAGGAAACGGAAATACCCGAAGGTGAGAGCGCTCTGCTGCAACAGCTCTATGCACCATCACTGGTTTTAATTCCCCGAGTTGAAAGCAAGAGCAGTTGGCTCCTTCGACCCTGATGAAGAGCTGGGGCTTGGTGTGCTCCCATGTCTGAGGTCTCAACCCCTGGCCGGGAGCCTGGTCCACGGCAGGAGAGCAATGGGAGACAGCGGAGCCTGTGCTAAACTGAGCACCTTCTCTGTGGCTAATACCTTCAGTGTTTCTGAAAATGTGCTTCACAGATGCCCTATCTGGAAACATTCACTGGTGCTTAATAAACATGCACACAGTTTAGACCTCACCCGGACCTCTAACAGTCATTTATGGGGCTGGAGCCAAGGAACCTGCATTTTTAACTTGTTCCCCTATTGATTCTGTGCCCCTTCAAGCTTGAGAATCGTGGCTCCAGGTACCAGTGGCTTACGCTCTGTGAACTCTGTCCTCCTAGGTGATGCTGGCAGAGGATAAGGGAGCCCAGGGACAGGGTTTGCAGAGGATCGATGTTTTCTGTGCATTTGAGAAATGGAACAACGAATAGAGCAGATAACGGCATATTTTTAAATTGCTGGTAAGTTTAAAATGAGACTACAGTATAAATATACTCAGGCTAAACTCCCACCACCTTTAGGATAGTTAACATTCTGTAAATGGGTATAGAGAAAGAATGTTCAAATACTTTTATCTAAGACCGCAGCATTAGAAGCCAGTATTTTTTTAAAACCTTGTTACTGTGGTGCCCTGCATAAGCCATATAAAGTGTTGGAAGTCTGGGGAAAATAAGGCGAATGAGAGTGTACTAAAGTAGAAGGGACAATGGACTAAGGGTTATGAAGAAGGGTTCATATTCTGGTTTCCACCTATCGGCCTAAAAACATACAGGACACGGGCTGCACTAATGAACTATGGAAGCATGAGTAGTCACTCAGCTTCCCTGAGCCTCACTTTTTTATTTATTCAATATAAAGTTGAACTGGGGCCAGTTCACACTAAAGTTCAATTATTTTATTATCATAGACCATAATAAAATAAATTACTTTTAGGGGATTAGAACAGGTTATATATGCACATACTAAATGGGCATAAGTGGCTGCATCTATGTAGATTTTCAAATTGCCTTTGATGTGGTTAATAGGAAAAGTTAATAAATATAATCTTCATTGAATCAGGGTTAAAAGACTACATTTGGAAAAAATCAAGAAAAATAGCTAGTACTGATCTTTTAAATATATTTCATACAATGTAATGCGTGTTCACTTACAAAATTTGGAAAATACTGAAAATTGTAAAATAAAATTTACCTCTAATTCCTTTTTCCAGAGATAGCCTATTTCTTTTCTCCTATCTGTCTCTCTCTCTGTTTCTCTAGCTATTTACCTACCTATCTAATCTATTTGTCTAAGAATGCACTTTCAAAAGAATTGGACTCCATCGCACATTGTGCTTGGTAATGCCTTTCCCTGTTACATACACCATTTACTCTCTGGCAAATCCCTGTCCTTGTCTGCTCTGTGGTATGTCACCTTAGCCGTCCATGTAGGGCTGCCATGGGGCCCTGGCAGAAGACTGGAGAGCAGGACTAGGGTAAAAACCTTGGGAATTCCCTTCCCGCCCAACAAACACTGGCTCCATCCTCATCCTACAGCCCACTGTTCATGGCCCCAGTGTTTCTGGGACAGGCTACCAAGGTTCTGGCTCCCACTGTCTTTGGCTCCCAGGCCAGTAATACTATCTCCTCCCTTTTTCTCTCCAGCCAGAGAGGAGGTGGCTGTTTCCACTGAGGACACACCTCTGGGTCACCTCACTGTCCCCTGTCTTTCTCCTCAACTTTTCCTGTGTAACTATTCTCTATAATCTTTTTCTTATTGAAAATTTGGCACAGTTTCTTTTTCAGGCTAGTTCCTGACCAACCTCTACCATTCCCAATTTCTTCTTTCTTTCTTTTTTAAATATATACTTTTTTATTGTTTTCAGAGAGAGAGAGAGAGAAATATCAATGATGAGAGAGAGCCATTGATTGGCTGCCTCCTGCACACCCCCTACTGAGTGGGGATTGAGCCTGCAACCCAGGCATGTGCTCTGACCTGGAATCAAACCATGACCCCTGGCTCATGGGTCCATGTTCAACCACTGAGCCACCATGGCCGGGCCCCAATTTCTTCTTTTGTCTAACCCTGCCTTGGTGCTGACAGCTCAGAAGCTTCTGCCTGCTCCACCGCTCCTATTTATCATTGTTCTCAAAACACCTGAAGAAAGATAACAAAGGTCTTGAAGGTATCAAAGAAAGCAAAGAGAATGATGCAGGGACTAGAAGGGCTGATGGATAGAGACAAAGTGATAAGAACTATTCATTCTAAAAAGACTGAGTGTGGAAGGAGATATCATCTAAGCCTATAAATGAATCTTGCAGAGAGAGCAGAATGGATCTCAGCATGCTTGCTGGGATGCATGGCCTTACAAGTCAGAGAAAGGAGAAATGGAAACAATAGAGCATTGCACACCAGGCTAGAAGCATAAATATTACAACTCTTAAATTCTTCATTCAGGCCAGAATCCAGAAGCAAACAGAAAAGTGCCTGAGTGGCAAAACTATGGTGGTATAGGAGAGCTTTTTGTGACATCATTTAGATTCACTATTTAGACTTCGTATGCCTTAATTTTCCTTCTCTCTTGCTGTTACCTGCTAAGAGATTAGCCACTGTTTCCAGATAAAACACTACATTCGAATGAGATACTTTTCCACAGCAGGCACACTCTACCCTGTAAGTCAATATATTATAAGGACAAACCAATTTGCTAATTCTATTATCACATAATGTATTTCTGATATGCAAATCAATATTTGCATGTGATTGAAGTGCTGAAAGTTAATTTTCTTAACAAAACCACGTTTAATGATGATTTAGGTATTTCAGGATATCTCAGATTATAGCCTGGGTTCTAACAGGTGTTTTTGGTAGTACTGGTATTTGATTTATATGTATGTGTATCCATACATCTCTACCTATCTATCAGCTATCTATCTATCTATCTATCTATCTATCTATCTATCTATCTATCATCTTTCTATTTGCCTAACATATTTGATTTATCTATCTATGTCTCAATATGTTCATCTATTATCTATTGCTCTCACACCAAGTTGAGTACACAACAGTGACTGCTTTATGTAGCATGCAAATATGGCCATAAGTACTTTTATTCCATTTCTTCCCTCGTCTCCTAAGCCAAGAGGAAGGCAGCTTCATGGGATACTTTTTATATTTGACATTGTCCCACCAGTTAGAAAGATGTTGCAAACTGGTGCTTGATCCCCACTAAGAAGCACAAAGGGCAAGGATGGGCAGGACAGTGGGGGTAAAGAAACAGCCCCCTTATTCCCATACCTGCACCTCCACTCCCCTTTGACATTTGTCAGTCTGTTCTCTAGCTATAAGTCTGTTTCAATTTTGTTTGTTAGTTTATTTTGTTCATTAGATTCCACATATGAGTGAAATTATACGGTACCTGTCTTCCTCTGACTGGTTTATTCCTTAATATGGCTTATTAGCATAATATTTTCCAACTGAAAAAAAAGGTGAAGGGAGTAAGCAAAAACAAAGTAAAACAAAAAGAAACCTCATAGACAAACACAACAGTATGGTGATTACCAGAGAGAAAGTGGGGGGAGGGGGGGTGCTAGGGGAGGTAGAAGAAGGTAAAGGGGGAATAATTAAAGGTGACATGACTTAGAGTGGTGAACACACAATAGAATATACATATGTTGTATTATAGAATTGTACACCTGAAATCTATATAACTTTATTAACCAATGTCACCCCAATAAAAATGTTAAAAAATACATACATCAGAAATAAAAATGTATAACACTGGTGGGAGGGGGGTAGGGAAGAAACAGCCCCTGCTGCAGTGGGATGAGCTGTGTCCCACTTAGAAGAGGAGAGCACAGAACATATGATGTTTCTGATGAACTACGAAGAACACTGTTACGTTTTTGGTCCATGCTACACATGCTCAAGAGGACACATGGGGCTTGGGAAAAATGGAGTCTAGAGAAGAGAGTGTGGAATGAACAGCAGAAACCAAGTCTGTGGGGGAGCTGCCACCCAGGAGAATTGGCATCCCCAAGGTCCTGGGCAGTGCATCAAAAGTTCCCAGGGGAGGAGGGTCTCAGGACCCATGAAAGCAACCCAGTGAGAGTCAGCCCTAAACACCAAAAGGCATATGCAGTGTGTGTAAAGCAATGTTGTGACAATACAAGTCAGCATGAGAAAATAAAGAAATCAGAATGCCTGAGGCCACTGCACAGTGCCTCCTCTCTGGTTGATGCATGAGGGAACTTAACTTCAGTTATTCTGCAGTTCTGATTATTATATAGGACTACAATTACTGGATTGAGTTCATGAGAGCCTATGAAAGCAAATAAAGAACTTTCTATGACTAGAAAAATATCACTGGAGCTGCCTGCGTTTTTATCTAGTTATAAGAAGAGAGAAGGGGACGGTCCCTGCTGAATATATTTTAAAAAGTAGTGTGAGCCAAAAATGAAATTGAATCTTGATTGCATCCCCCGAGTTGTGCTTGTTCAACTACCAGGTACATGAAGAACAAGAGTGTTAAAATGATCTGCAAGATCTGATTTTTTTAAGGAGAAGGCACAGTTTATTCTTCTAGCAAGGAGAGCTAAGCTAAAAGGTAAAAATGCTTAAAACAATGGTTTGTGAGCAGCTGGTAAAGAAAGCAGCCATCACTGCCACTGCTTCAGGTCTATTACTAACAAGGTGGATCAGAATAATCACATTTAATTTCGATCATTGTTATCAGAGAAACAAGAAGACAAATGAAACAGAGGCAGTTAGTACGTCTTTAAATAAAAATATCCATTCATCCCTTTACTGATAATTACTACTTATGTTATACTAACACAGTTAATGTTAGGGGACTATTAAAGTAAGCCGAGAGAGTGAGGGAGGTGATGTGAAATAGAGTACTGGCCTAAGAAGGAGTGTTTTTAGATTCGAGAGATAAACAGGGGAGAGAGTAGCTTGTATTTGGTAATTAGCTGGATTTCTGATTTTACCATGAGTTGTAAAGTGGGACATATATGGAAAAATCAGTTTTATTGATTTGTTTACTTTTTGAAGTGCTTTGAGAGGGAAAAACTTTGGGAGGTGGCTAGGGAGTTTAGTTTAGTCAGCTTCTGGATCTTTGCATTTCAGATGCTACCCAAGTAGAGAAATTAAAAAGCAGATAGGCAAATATGAAGCCTACAGGGGAAACAGTTACACTGAAGATTTGGGAATCATCTCATAGACAAAACTGAATCATGACAGTAAATAAACTCCCAGGAGAAGATATCACATACTACCATGAGAAACATCAATATTCATGAAAGAAAACACTCATTTATATTTTATAATTTTATAATCCCTCTCTCCACCATGTTATTTATATGATGCAAAATATAAAGCCAAGAAGATAAGTAGCTGGAATTAATAGGTGATAAAAAATGCAAAACTTTGAGATTTACTCTAGAATACAATATATCACATCAAAATACAATAAAGACAAGAAGCCCAGTGCATGAATTTGTGCATGGGTGGGGTCCCTCGGCCTGGCCAGTGATCAAGGCCTATTGGGGGGCTGGCTGGGCGGGCAGAGGGACCCTGGGAGGTTGGCTAGCCAGCCCCCCAATTGAAGCCGATGGGGAGGGGAGTGGCCAGGCAGGGGGGTAGGGGCCAGGGGAGGTTGACTGGCTGGGAGGAGGGGCCATGGGAGGTTGGCTGTGGGAGCGCACTGACTACCAGGGGGAAGCTCCTGCATTGAGTGTCTGCCCCATGGTGGTCAGTGTGCATCATAGAGACTGGTCAACTGGTCATTCTGGTTGTTTGGTCATAACGGTTGCTTAGGTTTTTATAGATATAGATTGGATTTTAACAAAAGGAATAAAAGATCATTTTCAACAAATACAAATGGGTCTGATAATTTTTCATGCTGGTTTCACCTCTCTATCTGAGGTTTGCTGAAAAGAGTCTCAATTTCAAGTGCAATAGTAAATTGATCTCTTTATAGCATCAATATTTATAAGCAGAGGCTTCTATTTTTTACTTTTCCATTAAGTGATTCTATCTAATAGTTTTGCTTGCTTGCATTCTGATTTAAGTTGATACTTTTTAAAAGTTATTAGGAACACATGGTATTATTGTTAAGATTTTTATCTAGATATCAAGAATATATATATATATATATATATATATATATATATAGACATTGCCTTGAAATTGACACATCTGAAATTTACAAATATGCCTCATTAGTTCCTTCTAAAGATTAAAAACAATCCACTAATAATAAACTATCAATATTCTAGGAAATATAAAGTTTCTTATTTATAACTTTGTCAGCCCATGAAGGTAACAAAAGCTATTAAATCTTTGAAGAAACAGTAAGAGTTCTTAAATGGGACCCTGCATTTTCTCTTCCTTACCAAAACCTGGGTAAGGAAGCATTTATCAAGTCTCTGACAAAAATTTATGGCAACGGTGAAATTGATAGAAACAACAGAGCGCCAGGCACCTGGTGGAGTTAATTTTTATTTGTCTAAAGTCTGTGCAGGAGGTGAAAACATACAGATGTAAATTCAGCTCTTTCTGTGTGAGTCAAAATACCTTTGTCAAATAACCTTTAATAGTATCAGTTTGGCTTAGACTAGATAGATTCATTGTTATGTCTGGGGATTCTGCCTGGAGAAAAGAAAGAGAAATAAACGGAAGCCTCCCTATTGATTAGTCCAGCTCCTTTTTCTCTTGATTTAAAGGTTCACTTTCAGAGTCCTCCTGGATGCATTGTGTCTCCTACGAATGTCTGGGGGATGAAGGCCAGTGGACAAGCTACAGAAGTTGTTCCTGACGCAGGTAAAATTGGAAAGTTAAACAGGCCAAGGTTTCCTTTGCATACATGTTAAGTAAATATGTCTAAGGACAAAGGGGCTGGCTTTCACCAGTATGTCCCCTAGAACTTATTGCAGCATCAATGAGATAAAGATCTCTACTTCTCAGAGATCTGGGTAACAGCATAAATCTAAACCAATACATTTCAAACTTAATTGATTCAACAATAGCAGCAGATCCTTTTCAGGGAGAAGGAAAGAAAATTCAGATATTTTATAGACTTGCCACAAATCAGTAACAACATTCTTTTCTCCACATCACTTATATGAGCAACATTTTGGTGATATGGTTTCCATAAAAGCCTGTGGATATCAGTGAGATGAATAATAATCATAGGGCTCACAACTGTATTGCTGAGATGTGGTTTAGGGAGATGGAAAAGGAATCTTGATGAATACAATCAAAATCCACCCAGAGAAAAACACATCTATAAGCACATTATATAAAGAGGCTACTAGTATTCTATCATAAAGTTGCTTCTCTGAACATGTATATAAATTGCAGACAATGGTTTAATTTTCTTAAGGCAAATCATATTGAAAGGATCTTTTAAAAATTTGCACTAAAGTTTCACATATCTATAAGCTCAAGTAAAATATTAGTCATAAAGACAAAAGGTAAGAAACATAATTTTTTACAAAAATCTCTTTAATTGAGGTAGAACTTATCACAAAAATACCTTGTATATTCAGTGAAAAACAGAATGTCATATTACCAAAGTTAAATAATTTATCTAAATGTTTTCTCCTTTAAAATTATAGTTTCCATAGATAGAGGAATGGCTTGATTTTTGTGTGTGTGTGTGTGTGTGTGTGTGTGTGTGTGTGTGCATATCTTCCACTGAAGTTTTTTAAGTGTAATAGGAAGAGCAAGAAAATATAATAACTGTAGTGGTTACGTCTTCCCTATCATCTGCTGAAGTGATCTTAATAACATTGTGATAAATAAAAATAACTACTATAATATGACTTATAAAACACTGCTTTATGCAATATGAGCGCATTCATAAGATAGAAAAATTAACAAATACACTTTTGTTACCTAATCAAGGACATTTACCACTAAATTGATTTAAGTCAATTGAGTCCCTAATATTATGGTGTGAGAATATAGCCAGTTGATTAGACCCTTAAAACATTTTCGGGTCTTTAATATCTATGATAGATGAGTTCAAATTTTTCCTAAATATGGTGGTATTACTGCATCTAAAGCCATTGTTAGGGAAGTATGACTCACAGATTTGATGCAATATCTCAAAATAATCATATTTGCATTTATTGCTTGTTCATTGTTTAACCTTCAGAACAAGTTTATGAGGTTCATATCTATATTCTCCTTAATTACAAACTTCATGGGTGTGTCAGCTGAAAGCCAGTGTCCTACTCAAAGTCCTAGCAATGGAGTCCCAGTGTCCCAGTACATAACCTACCATTAGTCTTTCCACCACACCACATCAACTCTATGACTACAGACAATAAACACTTTAAAAATTTCCTCAAACACCATGGCAGAAAGAGAAAAACATATGGGACTTGAGGAAATGAGACACTGTATTGTGATCCTCTAGGCTATGGTGTGTTGAATAGTGTACCCCCAAAATTCATGTCCATCCAGAAGCACAGAATGTAACTTTATTTATCAATACGATATTTTCAGACACAATTAGTTAAGATGAAATTATACTGAATAGCATGGGCCCTAAATCCAATGACCAGTGTCCTTCAAAAAGAGGAGAGGACGCACAAAGACATTTATATGGAGAAGACCATGAGAAGATGGAGGGTGTTGTGTCTAAGGAAAAAAAAAATCTATTGCTGGCAACCACCAGAAGCTAGGAGATGGCTTGGAACAGATTTCTTTCAGTATATGCAAATATGTGTGTGTGTGTGTGTGTATATATATATATATATATATATATATATATATATATATATATAATGACACTTGATTTTAAACTCTGGCTTCTAGAACTGTACTGTGAAAGAATACATTCCTGCTGTTTTAAGCCACCCTCAGGAGACACACATAGCTGTTCAATCTTTGGTGAATCACTGACCTTCCCCAAGGCTTACTTAACTGGAAAACTGACATAATAACATTCATACACATGGTGAAAATGCCTCAGAAGCACATTGTAAATTGGAAAATGCTATGAAAGCATCAGGCATCATTATTGATTGGGGAAGGCAGAGATCAATGCAATTTGGATTAGGCCAAGAACTTGATACTTGGAAGGATGGATGGAATTTGGAAAGAAAGAGGGCATTCCAGGTGAGAAAAAACTTATGAGCAAAAATAAAGGTGGAAAAATGCAGGGGTCACCTTCAAGTGTGACAAAGAAATTCTACAATGCTATGAGTTAAAACTACTCACTTCTCTTTTAGTTTGTAAATGCTGAGCCAATGGACATGATATTAGTTTTCTAGGGCTGCTGTAACAAATAGCCAAGAACTGGGTGGCTCAAAACAAGACAAAATTATTATCTCACAGATGTGGAGGCCAGAACTATGAAATCTGCCATCCCTGCTCTCCAAGAGGCTGTAGGGGACACTACTTTCTTGCTTCTTCAAACTTCTGTGGCTCCAGGCATTCTTGGCTGGTGGCTGCATCATTTCAATCTCTGCCTCTGTGGTCACAGGGCCTCCTTTTCTCTCTCAAAGCTCTCTTTTCCTTACTTTCATAAGGATACTTGTCATTGGATTTAGAGCTCACTCAGTTAAACCAGCATGATTCCCCCATCTCAGGATCCTTAATTTCATATGCAAAGACCCTTTTTCCCAATGTGATCCCACTCACAGGTTTTAGGGATGTACACGTGGACATATTTTTTAGATGGCCACCACTCTACCCACTACAACAATTAAGTTTGGGGAAAGAAGGAGGCTAAAACACGGACACTTCATCTTAGGTAAGTGCAATATCACCAACTTGATTTATGTAAAAAATCAAGACCATAGAATGGAATATTTATATGAGATTCAAAGGTAATCACTTCATGCTAAAAAAAATAAAATAAAATCACACTAAACAACTT
Source organism: Eptesicus fuscus (assembly GCF_027574615.1). Lineage (NCBI taxonomy): Eukaryota > Metazoa > Chordata > Mammalia > Chiroptera > Vespertilionidae > Eptesicus > Eptesicus fuscus. The sequence continues at coordinate 72,337,090 of NC_072480.1, read as the reverse complement.
TCAGACAAAGACGTTATGAGCAGAAAACAAAGAGGACCAGGTATGTAAGTGTCATATATTTTACAACTTTTAATTTTGACCTACATTTTCATTAATTTAATTCTTTTATTTCAGTTTGCCTTACTATCTCCTAATCTATTCCCTTTTCTCACATTAAAATTTAGAAACTTCAAAATACTATTTCCCATTAAAGTTAGTTCAGAATCACCCTAATGGAAATTAAATTTTCCTAAGAGCCCAATATCTTTTGCCAAATAATAATTCTTTCCTTAGAGATTCTTCATTTTAAAAGCCAATAAAATTAGACATACTTCTGAATTTAGTGCTTATCCATCACCAGAAATTTAAGAGCAATTCCTAAAACAGGTAATCCCCTACATGACTTAAAATTTGCTAAAACAAATAACAACCCAACACAACTCACAGCCTTTTTAAATTCATATTCATGATCATTAATGAGATCCTGTTAATATTTCATGCACAGCCTCTTTCCATTTATTTCAACTATTTCTGTAATTGAGATTAGAAAACACACCATGCTGCTATGATAATGAAAAATTGAAATGTGTTTAGGAAAGATCTTTAGCTATAATGCAAATAATATTGCTTAAACATTTCCAAAAGGACCTCTGAGCCTTACAATATTCTGAAGCATGGGAGGGTCCCCTAGTCGGAACAGGATGGGAGAGTCAATCCTGGTGAGCCTGGATGTCAACATCATCACCAGTATTAATGATTATCCTTCCTATGAGATGAGTGCGTTTTCACTAACCAAACCAGGTAAATCAATCAAGCGGGAGCAACTGGTTATGAGAAAGACTCTTTAGTTCATCCATCAGGCCAAAGAAGAGGCTACAAACCAACCCAAGGACCCCAGACCCATGGAGCTCTACTTTGGGATCAACTTTATCATCAAAGAGCTATTGAGGAATGCTCATCCTTCCAGTTACCTCTTTGCTACATCTCTTGATTTACAAAATGCAGAATTTGCTGCTTTCCCTAAAAGTGTAATAGCTCAAAATTTAAGTACATGTAGCTACATCTGAATATTAGAATGGCATATGGCTTGACATACTGTCACAAATTACATATAATCTATATTTTAACATGTGAATTAGTCCTTAGGGAGTCCTTGGGCTACAAATCATTAGTACATTTCAGTGAAATAAAAATTTTTTAAATAAAAAACACAAAACTGATTCCAATTATGGAAAATCCTGCTTAAAAGATAAAGGTGCTTTTACAGGCAAATCCATGATTCCATGGGGTTTTAGCTCTGTGGCAACTAACCAAATGGCTTGCTCTGCTATGCTTTATTGCTATTAGAATTCAGTAATATGTTCATTATAACTATTCAGTTTTCCTCCAAATTTGCTTAAAATGTCCATACTACCAAGGCAATCTGTAGATTCAATGCACTCCCCATTAAAATACCAACAGTATATTTCACAGACCTAGAACCAACTCTCCAAAAATTCATCTGGAATAAAAAAAAAAGACCCTGAATAGCTGCAACAATCCTGAGAAAGAAGAAAAAGTAGGAGGGATCACAATACCATATATCAAGTTGTATTACAAAGCCACTGTTCTCAAAACTGCCTGATACTGGCACAAGAACAGACATATAGACCAATGAAATAGAATAGAGAACCCAGAAATCGACCCAAGCCACTATGCTTAATTAATATTTGACAAAGGAGGCAAGAATATACAATGAAGCCAAGACAGTCTCTTCAATAAATCTTGTTGGGAAAATTGGACAGATACATGCAGAAAAAATGAAACTAGACTACCAACTTACACCATACACAAAAAATAAACTCAAAATGGATACAGGACTTAAACATAAGACGGGAAACCATAAAAATCTTAGAGGAATCCACAGGCAGCAAAATCTCCGACATATGCTGAAGCAATATCTTTATCGATAACAGCTCCTAGGGCAATGGAAACAAAACAGAAAAAAATAAACAAATGGGACTACATCAAAATAAAAAGCTTCTGTACAGCAAAAGAAACCATCAACAAAACAAGAAAGCCCACTGCATGAGAGAACATATTTGCCAATGTTATCACCGATAAGGGTTTAATCTCCAACATTTACAGGGAACTCATAAAACTTAACAAAAACTAAATAAACAACCCAATCAAAAAATGGGCAACAGACCTAAATAGATACTTTTCAAAAGAGGACATACAGAAGGCCAAGAGACATATGAAAACATGCTCAATGTCACTAATCATCTGAGAGATGCAAATCAAAACGACAATGTGGTACCATCTCACACCTGTCAGAATGGCTAACATCAACAAATCAACAAATGGTAAGTGCTGGTGAGGATGCAGAGAAAAAGGAACCCTCTTGTACTGCTGGTGGGAATGCAGACTGGTGCAGCCACTGTGGAGAACAGTATGGAGTTTCCTCAAAAAACTGAAAATGGAACTCCCATTTGACCCAGTAATCCCACTCCTAGGAATATATCCCAAGAAACTAGAAACACCAATCAGAAAGGATGTATGTACCACTATGTTCATAGCAGCACAATTCACCATAGCTAAGATTTAGAAACAGCCTAAGTGCCCATCAGCAGATGAGTGGATTAAAAAACTGTGGTACATCTACACCATGGAATACTATGCTGCGGTGAAAAAGATGGAATTCTTACCATTTGCAACAGCATTGATAGAGCTGGAGAGCATTATGCTAAGCGAAATAAGCCAGTCAAAGAAACATAAATATTACATGATCTCACTCATTTATGGAATATAATGAACAACATAAACTGATGAACAAAAACAGATCCAGAGACAGAGAAGCATTGATCAGACCATCAAACCTCAGAGGGAAGGTAGGGGAGGGTGGGAGTAAGGGGAAGAGACCAACCAAAGGACTTGTATACATGCATATAAGCCTAACCAATGGACACGAACACCAGGGGGGTCAGGACATGAGTAGGGGGGGGGAGGCAATGGGGGGATAAGTACACATATGTAATACCTTAATCAATAAAGAAAAATAATGTTATTTGGATATAAAAGTCAAGTCCTTAAAAAATAAAAGCAAGATCTGTATTAAGGATTGAAAAATAATTGAAATTTCATTAAGTGCTTCTAGAATAAATTTTAAAAGCAAACAAAATAATTAAATAAAACATTATTCCAAAGCTGGATTCCATTCAAGTTAACAAAATTAACATTTATTAAACACCTCTTCAAGATATAAACACAAATTTACAAGGCAGGTCAGGTATATACTGACTTAAGATGGATCCCATGAAACTTACAGAAAAATAATCTTCCAAAATCATTAGTTATACCTTATTGTAATTTTTCAACTAAATTCTATAAATTCAATAAATGTATAATATAAAGAAAATATAGATTTAACAATCTGAATACTGGACTAAAAGATTGCTACTGTCATAAAGAATTTTTAAATTCTAACTGGGAGAATTAGGAAAGATCACCAAGAGCAAAGATGTGTCCTTAGAGACCAACACTAAAATCATCTGCACCCTTGTATTTCCAATTACTAAGTGCAAATGCGAAAGTTGGAAAGTGAATAAGGCTGATAGGTATAAAAATGATTCACAGTGTTGGAGTACAGCTCTGCAGGTCATGGAAAGGAAGATGAATAAATGGGTCCTAGAGCAAATTAACCCTAAAACATTGCTGGAAGCACAAATGACAAAATTGAAGTTGTCCTACTTCAGGCACATCATGAGAAGGCAGAGTTCTTTGGAAAAAAACTATAATGCTGAGAAAAATATAAGGCAGAAGGAAAAGAGAATGGCCAAATATAAAATGGATTGGTTCCATAAAAGAAGCCACAGGCATGCATCTACAGGAGCTGGGCAGGGCTGTTGAGGGCAGGATATTGTGGACATCACTCATCATAGAGTTGCCAGAAGATGGAAACAACTCAACATGTAACACACACACACACACACACACACACACACACACACACACTCCTCTCTAATATAAAAGGGAATGTTATAGTTATATATAAAAATAGTTATATATATATATATATATATATATACATACATATATATATATATATAGTTATATATATAAAATCTTCCACTGACTTTCTCTCCACATGCATTAACTACTCAAGCCTTCCTTTGTCATCATTCTACTGTAACTTCTCACAAAGATGCCCTTGGCCTCACTGTCGCATCCAGTAGCATTTCCTGTTGCCTCCTCCCCCTCCTCCCTTTCTTTGACTCTTCTCTTTTCTCCATGTACTTTTTGGGCGAAATGATCAAGATACACATTTCCAAAAAATATGACTGCATTTCTAAAAACCAAAGTCTTTCATCCCAGTGTCAAGTATTTTCAGCATCCTATTGGGATTTCCATAAAACCTCAAATTCAAAACATCTAAAACAGAATATCTTTCCTTCAAGCTGCCTCATTCTCCAGGATTTCTTCTCTTGGTTGGCATAATATAACCATACAGGGGGTGAGAAACCTCAGTGTTATTTCAAGCTATGTGTCCTCCACTGCTCTTCACACCCAGTCAGACTCTGTCCCCAGTCCCTTCCTTATGAATGCCTCCTCTGCATTCCCCACCCACTGCTCACACACAGTCCTTGCCTGAGTGTTTCCATAGTCCCCTGCCCCACTTCCTTTCCTCAATCCATCTTATATCATGTTTTTCTTACTTCACCCCACCCAGTCTGAAAACATGTGATGAATGAACACTGAGAGGACAAAGTTCTGAGCAGTACATACATATTTATTCCTGAGTTGGCCAAAGCAGTCTTTTTAGACTTTCCTACGGACACATTCAATAGACTTAGCTGAAATTCTTGTACTGTTTCCCAACTATGATGTGGGTGGATATGGCAGAATGATACACCACCTTCATCCTAGTTGCTTTCCTGTACTGCAGATGTCAAAAAGCAGGCAAGTTCCCCTTCCCAGGCTCCCTTGCAGCTAGAATCTGATTGTTCTGTAGCATCCACCAGTCCAGCACTATGGCACACGATTTAGAAGGTAGAAGTGATGGAGGCCACACATCTCCTGCCTCAGCTGTTTTACCTGGTAAGCATGTCATGCAGAGGTTTTGTTTTTCTCTGGCAGTGGAAATCTCCAATCCCAGTCACTGACCTCTTCCATTTTGAGTACCAGGGTATTGGGTATTTTACTGGTATAGTTGGTAACATTAAATAGCAGCCAGTACTTCTAGCAGCAGCTTCTCCATATGGGTGGGGGCTTCCCGATCAAAGACGAGGTATGTCTGTATAGTCTTATTGTGTGGTGTGATTTTATTTAAGGTCATTTCCAAAAGTTCAACTTAGAGTCTCCCAGTAATTATTTTCCTGAACTGAAGTTACTTCCTGCTTGAACAGCTAGAATTGATTCTGTCATGTGCAGCTGAATTCTGAGTGTTACACATGCCGTTCACTTGCAAAAGTCCATGTCTTTACTGGAATGTCCCTCCATTTTATTCTTAGTAAGCTCTAACTTAGCCTTAAGGCTTAAGTCACATTTCACTTCCCTAGAAAACATTTCTATATCTTTTTTTAAGCTAAATAATTGCTTCTTTCTCTGTGGTACTATAGAATTTTGTTAATATTACTAATGCTATTATAAACAAACTAGAAGCCGGTGCACGAAGTTTGTGCACAAGGGGAGGGGTCCCCTCAACCCGGCCCGCATCCTCTTCAATCTGGGACCCCTTGGGGGATGTCCGACTGACGGTTTAGGCCCGATCCCTGTGGACCACTGGCTCCTAACCACTCACCTGCTTGCCTGCCTGATCGCCCCTAACCACCTCTGCCTGCCTGCCTGATCGCCCCTAACTCCTCTGCCTGCCTGACTGATCACCCCTAACCACCTCTGCCTGCCTGCCTGATCACCCCTAACTGTTCCCCTGCTGGCCTGATCGCCCCCTAACTGCTCCCTGCCAACCTGATCACCCCCTAACTGCTCCTCTGCTGGCCTGATCACCTCTAACCACTCCACTGCTGGCCTGATTGCCCCTAACAACTTCTGCCTCACCCCCGCCACTGCAGCTTTGTCTGGAAGGACATCCAGAATGAAGTGCGGAAGGTCGTTTGGCTGTCTGGTCTAATTAGCATATTACACTTTTATTAGTATAGATTGTATCATAATTATTGGGAGATTGTATCATAATTATTGGGTAACTTACCTTTTCCTTATTTGACCATAAGATATTTCAGGGCAAGGAATATGCTTTACTCCCCTTTGATTCTCTAATGCTCTGAGTTTGTCATGTAGAGACTCAGTAAACACTGCTTGAAATGAACTGCAATGTACTGAGTGTGAGAGAGTGAGTAGAGATTTCACCTTCTAATATGGAACTTGTACTAAGTGCCAAATAAGGGGGAATACCTGAGGGCCACAAATATAAGAATAGAAGACATTAACTATAAATGGAAGCTGGACCAAAGAAAAGTGGGATGTACTTCTAAGTATTAAAAGATGGATACAATTTCATCCTGTGAAGAAGACAAAGGGGCTATTTTAAGCTTGAGTGTGAGGGACTTTAAGGGGGTCGGGGTGGGAATGTAGGGAAAAAGTGGATGGATTAGAAAAAATAACCTGAACAGAGGTTTTGTACAGGGCAGTTGTGACAGGTGAGTCATGAAAAAAATAGGGTATCAGCCTGGAGTAGTGTCCTAGAAGCCTAGCCTGGAGAGTGTGACAATTTTTCAGACAGGTAGGAGTGATTCCTTGAAGGTTTTAAAGAAAGAAACACATTTTCCAAAGCTGGCTAGGGAATTAAGAGATCTGGGAGTTGCTTTCTTAGGTTGACATGCTTTAAGAAAAATAATAGTAAAAACTATTTTAAGGGTAAGTAAACTCAGAGGTCCAATGTTTGTTTGGATTATGAAAATATCCCAAAGTTCACATCAGAGCTCTTTGTATTAAATACAGGTGTCTTTTGCTCATATTAAGTTATAATTCTCAAAACATTATGAGGAGAAGGGTCATCCTGAATGCTTCATCACCCACATTCTACTAGTACTAAGTCCTTATCGGGCTAAAAGAAAAGAGCTTACAAATGGAAAAGTTTGTGCGTTGTTCACCCAACTTCCATTTATTAAAATAAACTCTAAAGTATCATAAACTTTAAAGCTTGTCCTTAAGACCTTTGGTCCATTAGTGCATATGATAAATTACGTACTTAACTTTGAACTTACCCGTCCTGCGTAGTGCATAATAGTGAATGCTGTGCCTTGATCTTTGAGGGCAACATTCCCATTCCCATCCTTTATGGGGGAATATACTGCATTTGTGTTTGAGGATTCAAGGAGACTTTGTAGTTTTTTGGGAAGATTTGGTTCCATTGACCAAATCATTTGACTTTCTTCATCCAATAAAGAGAGAAATCCAGATGGCTTCTGAAAATTAAAAAGAGATAATTTGTTTCTTCTGTTACTCAATTTGGTATTTTTGTTATTCATGAATGATCCTTTATATTTTCATCATTTTATATAAAGCACTCAGAAAATAAGTGCTTTATATAATAACTTACTTTTATCACACATCTATTTTTGCTCACTGTTAGAATCAAAACTCTGATGTAATGTAGGCCCTCAATAGTATTTATTAGTTAGAGGAATGAATAAAAAATTAAAGAGTATATTTTAATAACATTAAAACACTGGAGTTATTAAAAAGTATAATCTCATCTCAAAAAGAAAATTAAATTTCCAACTACAGGAAGTTGCAATTCTTCTTGACCTATAACCATGTCAAATACTTCATACTTATGGTGACAAGTTACTTATCAAAAACCAAGACCTGCCGAAACCGGTTTGGCTCAGTGGATAGAGCGTCGGTCTGTGGACTGAACGGTCCCAGGCTTGATTCCGGTCAAGGGCATGTACCTTGGTTGTGGGTACATCCCTGGTAGGGGGTGTGCAGGAGGCAGCTGGTCGATGTTTCTCTCTCATCGATGTTTCTAGCTCTCTATCCCTCTCCCTTTCTCTATGTAAAAAAATCAATAAAATATATTTTTAAAAAAACAAACAACAAAAAACCAAGACCTACAGTGATGTTGCCATTAAAATTATGACAAAATCTCATTCAACGGGAAGTAGAAGTGACTCTATGATTTTCCAATATTTAGACTTAGGAGAAAAGAAAGCTTGAAACTATGACTTGTAAAATTGAAATTAAATGTCTGATAGTTTATTGTTGCCAAGTAAGGAAAATAAAGTCATACAGTAGGCAACAATATAAAATTAATCTTATATGAAGAAAAATACTGCTTAAAGAACTTCCCCACCTCTGACACTGCAATCTCCTACACACAGAACGCCATTCTGTCCACATGGTTTACCCATCAGTTGAATAACTTTTACTCAATTCTGTGCTGCTTATCTTATATTTCCTAGGAAAAAATTTCTGTTGCTATTTTTTAAAATAAGGTACTTTATATTATTTCTTTTTTTTTTAAATCCTCATCCAAGGAGTGAGGATATTTTTTCCATTGCTTTTTAGCAAGAGTATAAGGGAAGAGAGAGAAACATTGATTGGTTGCCTCCCACACACCACAAACCCTGACTGGCCTGGGGATGGGGATCAAACCTGCAACAAAGATATTTGCTTTTGAGCAAGAATCAAACCTTCAGCCCTCCTGTGTATAGGCCAACATCCTAACCACTGAGCCATGTGGGCGAGGGCTATTATTTCTTTACGTTATTCTGTCTATAGTCTGTCTTAATTCCTCACATCAAATCAGTGTGCTTTTTGAAGTGTGAATACCATTTAAAAAAAAGAATCCTTCTCAGAAAGTGAGGAGATCTATATTGACCCTCATAGCAATTTCAGTTTTATTTTGACTTGGGGTAACTAAACCATACTGCCACTGGCCTTTCCTGATGTCATTTACTTGGACAATAGAAAGTCATTTTTTGTGTCATGAATATTTTAGTTGTTTTATGCCTTTCAGAGTCTCCTGCTCATGCTAAAGAAAACCCAAAGACTGTATACAGCTGTCTGAGGGCTGCAAAAGTTGAGATCATTCTGGTGCCACCCTTAGGGAACAAAGGGTGAAAGTGGCAGACACAGGAAGGATCTCCACCTGGTGGAGGCACACATGCCAGGAGTGCCCTTCTAGGGACATCTGGCAACTAGAGGACCCTCTCTAGAATGAGCAGCCAATGGCCTTCGAAAAGGAAAAGGAAGAAGAACTAATGAGGTGGAAATGCACTATGAAGGAACTGGAAATGCCTGCAAAAAGCAAGTTCACCACCTTAGCAAATTACCGAGAACACCTGGAGAGACATTTCTTATCAACACAAAAATGCTTTTCAATAGGAAATTTGGAGAAAAAAAGTCCATTAAAGGAGTGTTATCCTAGCATGATACATCACAAGAATCTCAGTGTGGCCAGGGACCCCATAAAGAGTCTCCATGAATAGCACAAAGGTGAAAAAATGTTAAAAATATATAGGTATACAGATGGATGAGGAGAGGCCTTAAAAAACACTCAATGTGAGAAGTTTGTTAAGCATGAGTACTATCTGGATATTTAAAAAAAAAATTTTAAAGTCTTCATTTTGATTTAAAGCAACCTCTTTGCTGATGAGTAAGTAAAGCAGTGATATTAGCTCTAGTTGGTTTGGTTCAGTGGAGAGAGCATCATTCTTCGGACCAAAGAGTCCCAGGTTTAATTCTGGTCAAGGGCACATACCTTGGTTGCAGGCTCCTCCCTGGCCCAGGCCCTGGTGGGGGCTCGTGCAGGAGGCAACCAATCGATGTGTTTCTCTCACATCAATGTTTCCTTCTGTCTTTCCCTCTCTCTTCTACTCTCCCTAAAAGTCAATGAAAAAATACCCTGTCCAATGTGAAGATTAACAAAAAAACAAACAAAAACAAACAACAAAGAAAGTGTTAAAAATAAAGCAGTGATATTATACTCTCAGAAGCTGCTCCTTCATCAATTAACTTGAAGGCGCTTCTCTATCTGCTGTTACACACACCCACAGACAAACACTCACAGGTACATACAAACACACAGTGGAGGGATAAATGGGCTATTTAAAGATTGTGTGAAAGTGTGTCCATATTTCAGGGGCAGTGACAGACCTCCTTTGGAGGTGAGAATTTTTGTTCCTTTGATAAAGCCTTTAATGGATGGGTAAGTAAATCAAAGACAAGGCCCCAATTAGTTTAAGGGAAGCGATTAATTCTAAAGGAGCTAATCTACTCTGCTCCAAAAGCAAGATGATATTTTATATTTTGCAAGGATGATGTGGTTGGTTACCAACAAGATATATTTTTAAAGCATTATAATTTGTATTGTCTCCAAAAACTTTCAAGTTCATATGTGCTGCATTTTCTGAACATTTGCTAGAAAGCCATGAAAAAATGGCGATAATCAAACTTACTGACTTGGAAAACTTGCTGCGTTAGGAAAATGCATAAAAGAAGAACACAGAACATGGAGAAATAAGTCACAAAGAGGGATTAACCACCTTTCAATTCCTTCAGAAGTGAAGGCTTAAGAGAGATTGAATTGTTCCTCTGTATGTGGCAGGTTATATCATATGCATTTTCACAATAATAACAAAAAGCAGCAACATTGCCTGCAACGAACTGTACTAGACAGTTGGAGAATTTGGGAAAAATCTGATTGACTCCTCCCCTCAGGGACATAAGACAAATATATGTTCACTGAAATATAAATACAACCTATGCAAAACTTGAAATGTTTGTGAGTAGTGGAAGATTGGGGGTTGTGAGGAAGGAAACAATAAGCTTGTTTTGTATTGTAGGGTATATGCTTGCCTGGCATACAGACCTATGTATTTCACCCTACACTTGGCATGCTTTTTCACTCCATTTGTATGGGTATCAAATAAAAGCAGCAGCCAGAAATGTCCACTCTCATTTCCAACTCATACTGATAAGGTTCCTACTGTTGAAATTATCTTTCCAAAGATGAAGCCTCAGAGATGACAGCCAAAGAGATAGAAGAAACATCATTTGGCTGACCACTGTACAGCAGTCAATGATATAGTAGCAAATGACAATGAGGGTGGGGGTACTGAAGCTTTCCATATACAATTAAGTATATATTTCTGTCAGTTTGAAGTTATTTTTTAAATCTCAAATAAGTTATGTACTTATATACATCATGATGAGGGAGGGCTTTCTAGCGAAATAAGGTTTCTAATGTTCAAAATAGGTTGACAAGTTGGTAGCAAAAAAAGAGTATTTTATCTTATTAAAAACACATAAAATAATTTACAAGTAAGAGTAGAAAATTAAATACTATTCTTTTCAGTAGCTGAATGTTATCAATTTTAAACAATGTTCACATGTTTTAGAGATAGTATGGTTAAATCTACATAATCTTATATTAGTAGATAGGGACTGCTATTTATATGACAGATTTTTGTTTATATAATAGAAATATTGATGCAAAGATTCTTGCATTGCAAGGTAGAAACAAAGATAATTATAAACACTTGCAGATATTCTAAGAGGTATGCATATTTATTTTCTGCCAGTTTTTTTCATACTTAAATTTAGAACTTTGAAGATAAATAAAAAAGATTCTGAATTTATGTTATGATCTTATTAGTCTTGCATGTTATTTTATAAAATATAAATTTTGCTCATTGCGCATTTGCCAAAAGGAGAGTTTAGTAATATAATAAATGTGAATATTTTTATAACACAATGATTTAACATATCCTTTTCTTTCAATGAATTAATAAACATTCAAATACCCCTTCAGAAAAAGGTAATATGCTCCTCAGTTGACTTTGAAAGATTATAAATACATAGAGTCTCACATAGAAAGATATCTCAAAAATAAGGTCTCTTAAAAAAATTGTCTCCAACATATCTCAATGCATGTATTCTGTAAAGTCACTAATTATATAACATGAATACCTGGAAAAAAAAATCCAAAACTCCGGTCTGGTTACCAGGAGAATAAGCTGTTTCCATGGTAACTCCCTCTTGTACACATTCTGTTTGCTCGTGGAGAAAAAGCACTTCATTGATATAGTGGTGTATCTTCTCATTGGTCATGTTGACACAAAGCTATTGTGGGAAAAAGAAAACAATTTACAAGATAATATGGCTATGCAGACCCACTTTTTCTACAACACAGATTCAGATTGGTGAAATATTGACTCAAGAACATTCAACACCAATTAGTCTATCAAGATAAAGCATTGCAGTGTTGTTGAGAAGCCAAAGTAAGGAGTTCCACTGGATACACTGCCTGATTATTTAATTTAAAGTATGTTAAAAACAACAAGCATAATTATAGCATTAACTTAAAAATCTGTAGTCTAAAATATATTTGAGGATTTAAAAAACATTTCCAATAAACATTTGGTCTCTAGTCAATAAGTGAAGATAAAGCTGGATTGACTGTGACATCCCAGGGAAAGGAGAAGCATTTCTTGCCTCCTCATTTCTGTTGCAAGCAAACATGGGTTTCTTTCAGAAAGAATAACCGGCCTAAGTATTCTATTGCAGAAACCATGTCCTTTATCTGAAAAATTTTTGACATTTTTCCAAATGTTCGTTTTCTTTATTCTTATCAGGAAACAAAGATGTTATTTTTTAACCTTAGTTTTAATTTCTTTTTTTTTAATATATTTTATTGATTTTTTTACAGAGAGAAAGGGAGAGGGATAGAGAGCTAGAACCATCGATGAGAGATAAACATCGACCAGCTGCCTCCTGCACACCCCCCACCGGGGATGTGCCCGCAACCAATGTACATGCCCTTGACCAGAATCGAACCTGGGACCCTTCAGTCCGCAGACCGACGCTCTATCCACTGAGCCAAACCGGTTTCGGCAGTTTTAATTTCTTAATCTTAAAAATGATCTTAAAATGTTTTTAAAAAGAAAATAAACCAAATCAGAATAAAGTCTTACTTCCCTCTAGGCTACTCTCCTACTTTTCAGCTTTCTTTTTATAACAACAACAACTCAAAAGAGTGTCTCATTATCTCAAATTCCTCTAAATTTTGGTACCACTAAAATTGCTTTTGTGGAAGTCCACTAGTGATGTGTGCAATTCTAAATCCAATGTTCAATTATCAGTGTTCACTTTCCTGGACATGCCTGCCATATTTGACAGTGATTCCTCTGCTTCTGTGGAGCGCTGTCTCACCTGTCTTCCAAGACATCACTCTCGGCCCCCTACCTCACTGGCCACTCCTATGTCCTCCATCCTGGTGCTCCAGGGCTCAATGCTTGAGCCTTGTTTCTTCTCTACCTACACCCATTTCTGTAATGAATTCACTCAGTCTCACAGACCATCATGTTCCCCCACCTGCAACCTAACCACTGTTACACTAGGTAAAATCGAAAAGCCACTTAGAAATATTTAGAATTCCGTAACTCCCTGAAAATAACTAAAGGTGAATAATTTATATAAATCAAAATAATGAATAAAACATTTAAAAAAGGAAATCAGATATTTGCAAAAGGAACAATATCTAGGATTACATTTCATGTGAAATGTGCTGTACTTATAAAGAACATGCCATAGCTTTTGTAAATCCCGTAAGACCCAAGGGGCACCAGGAAAAAGAAAGACCACCCTGGGTTCCTTTTTACCATGGACCCAAAGTCTTCTCCAACCCTGGTGTCTTCATAACACCTGTTAAGTAGAAGCTCCTCCTAGACATTCCTGTCCATCAACTGGGAGTTCATGGCTTCTCTCTAGGACATATAAGAGCATCCGTTATGCTCTAGCTTCCAATCAGTGAGCCAAGTCACCTTCTCAAATGACCATCATCAGAAATGCTTTAATTCCCCATATGACATCTGTGCCTGCACTATTAATGAATTAAAAATGACATATACATAGGGAAAAAAGAGCCATTTTTCTCATAGATGCAGCTATTTGTGAGGGTGGGAGTTGATGGATCTCTAGGGATAAGAAGTCACAGCTGGAATTTTTTTCAAGGAAAAAACAAACAAGCATGCAGGGCATTAGTTAGAAAACAGGACTGTGTCCTGAAACAGGGATGGTGTGCTGTGAAGTTCTATTCTTTATGTCTTTCCAGAGCCAAAATTTTATGAGAAGCTATAGAAAGCTCAAATGTCTTCAGAAATGGGGTGATTGGAGAATATCAAGACTGCAGGTACAGGCCTACCTTGGCAAGATCTGAGGAGCTGAAAATGGGAGGCTCTTAGGACCTAATCTAGTCAAGATATCTAATCTAGCTCAACGATGAACATTGGTTTTTTTTTTTATTGTCTAAAGTTTTACATGTCTTCTTTTACCCCAATTGAACCCCTCCCCTAGCCATTCCCACCTGGGCAAGCCCCCACCGCCCCAGTGTATGTATCTATTGGTCATGCTAATATGCATGCATACAAGTCCTTTGGAACTTACATCAATATTTTATTATTAACTAGTTGCCCGGTGCATGAAATTCGTGCATGGAGGGGGGGTGGCTCCCTCAGCCCAGCCTGCACCCTCTCCAATCGGGACCCCTTGGGGGATGTCTGATTGCCAGTTTAGGCCCAACCCCACAGGGAGGCCCTGCCCACCCTTCTGGGGATCTAAGATCAATGGCAGAGCAGAGGGAGGCCCTTCCCACCCAGCCTGGGCTCTGCCATTCATTCCTGCCCACAGGGAGGCCCTTCCCACCTGGCCTGGGCTCCGCCATTAATTCCCTTTTGGGGCTCTGGGATCAATGGTAGAGCAGAGAGAGGCCCTGCCCACCCAGCCAGGGCTCTGGATGGGCCCCATCGCTGCCCAAAGGGAGGCCCTGTCTGCCCTGCCCACCCTGCCACGGCTTTGTGATCAGTGCTGCACAGAGGGAGGCCCTACCAACCTGCCCGTGACTCTGCAATGGGCCCTCCCAGCCTTGGCGGCTTGCCTAGGCTCTCGCAGCCATGGCTTTGTCCGGAAGGATGTCCAGAGGGTAGTCCAGAATATGTCCGGTCTAATTAACATATTACCCTTTTATTAGTATAGATACTAGAGGCCCAGTGCACGAGATTCACAGTCCAGGAGCCCTTGGGGGATGTCCAACTGCTAGCACGGGGAGCAGGCCTAAGCTGGCAGTTGGACATCCTTAGCGCTGTTGCAGAGGCAGGAGAGGCTCCCACTACCACCAATGCGCTTGCCAGCCGTGAGCCCGACTTCTGGGCTTCTGGCTGAGTGGCGCTCCCCCTGTGGTGTGGTTCATATTCTACTTTTCACTTAGATTTTATTTTGTAATCAAAAGAAATAGAGAAGCTAATTAAAACTATAGACATTTATTTATCATCAAATCACAGAAACCATTTTTTCACTGTGAAGCAGAAGTGAAAAATGGGAGGAGCTGAAAATGGGAGGCTCTTAGGACCTAATCTAGTCAAGAGGGGGCAGCTCCTGCATTGAGCATCTGCCTCCTGGTGGTCAGTGGGTGTCATAGCGACCAGTCCTTCCACTGTTCGGTCGATTTGCATATTACCCTTTTATTATATAGGATAATAGATGGAGAATAATCAATATATACTAAATAAAAAATTTAAATAACTTCATTAAAAATAAGACTTATCTGAACAGTATATCTTGATACCCAAAGAGTAACAAATATAATTCTTAGCTCCAGGTCAGAAATGATGACCCAGGACTATTGCCCTTGTTTCCAATACTTTTTTTGCACTTCTGCTTCACAGTGAAAAAATGGTTTCTGTGATTTGATGATAAATAAATGTCTATAGTTTTAATTAGCTTCTCTATTTCTTTTGATTACAAAATAAAATCTAAGTGAAAAGTAGAATATGAACCACACCACATTGGTTCTGTCTTGGAAGTTATTGTAAAACCTAAAAAATAAAATAAATAAATAAATAAATAATTAATTAATTAAATAAAATTGAGAGAATTTTCTTAAACTTAGAAACACTATTTGCATCATCTTCTTCTTCCTAACCTTCCATCCATGATATCTGGAATTAATTGAATTTTCTTATTTCTAACTGACATGGCCAGTAGTTATAGAACTTTTCCTCCCTGCCTCTTGACAACTAGATTTCATGAGTTATACACAAACCTGGAAGTGTTGTATATTTAAAACTTAATGTTTCTTAAATTTGCACTTTTACTGGTTAATTCTCTGAATATAAAACATGCTAGAACTACAGTCACTTTAGGTGAGAACATAGCATATAGAAAATTTAACTTGACATGCTTGGTTGTCAAGGCAAAAACAATTAACTATGAATACAGACCAACAAATTCTATATATTATGGGCCCTCTGTATATTAAAGGAGGGATGGAATACAGAAACATATGCACTTCTTTATAACTCATACAGTCTAGCACATTCATCCTCTTGTATTTTTTTCATCAAAACTAAGTGGTATCAGTAGATTAATAGCTGTGTTTATGTCTAGGAATGATTCTGGAAAGACAAATCATTTTCCATAAAACTGTGTAGCATCTGTCCACAGTAGTATTCCCACTGTGAAAGAAAAACATTTAATTGTCACTCTAATTTTAATAATAATTAAAAACAGAAAGTTCTGAAAATTGTTGTTAGAGGGAAAAAAATGAAAATTTAAAAAATTAGTTCACTTTGCTTAAAAAATAGTTTGATGTTTTCCACTAATCTAATAATGTGTTCAACCCTCTAATGCTAAAGTAATTTTGTTACTAAAAATGAATAAAGATTGTTAAATGTGGGGTGAAATACTTACAGAAAATGAATGACTCCATTATGGAATAGAACCATTAAAAATATTCTCTTTGATTATAAGATATACACCACTGTAATTATTTTAACTTTTGATTTAAAAAAGTATATTAAATCATTTAAGATAACATAAATAGATCCTCTATCTCAGGGGCTTGATTTAAAAGTAGTTATACCTAAATATAGTATATTTTAGGAAATAGATTGCTCCAGGAGTAAATGCTGAAGCCATGAAATATAAGGTGATCTATGTTACTACATGAAACAATAAAAAGTAATCTAATAAAGGATTCCAAAATAGGAACATTAGTGGCTGATTCTCTATTGTACAAGAAATGTCCAAATTATATAACACTTATCTTTCTCCTCATTTTGAGATGCTTAAATTGAAAATACTTAGATGGATGTGAATGCCTCAAATATTTAATAGACTTCTCTTATAATTTTGCATTCAAAATAGACTGCAGCTCTGTAGCTACAAAAGAAATTATTTTTGATGACATCCTGAATAAATCCTCTTGCTCTTTTTTATTGAATTTATTGAGGTGACTTTTGTTAATAAAATTATATAGGTTTCATGTGTACAATTCTATAATACATAATCTGTATATTGTATTTTTTGTTCAACACCCCAAATCAAGTTTCCTTCCATCATCATCTATCCCCTCTTTGTCCTCTTCTACTTCCCCTCACCCCATCTTTCCCACTGGTAATCACCATACTGTTGTTTGTGTCTTTGAGGTTTTTTGTTGTTTGTTTTTTGCTTAATCCCTTCACCTTTTTCACCCAGCCTCCCAACCAATCTCCCCTCTGAAAGCTGTCAGTGTGTTCTCTGTATGTATAAGTCTGTTCTATTTTGTTTGTTAGCTTATTTTGTTCACTAGATTCCACATGTGAGTGAAATCATATGATACTTGTCTTTCTCTGACTGGCTTTTTTCACTTAACATAATACACTCCAGGTTAATCCTTGCTGTAACAAAAAAGTATGATTTCCTTCTTTTTATGGTTAAGTAATATTCCATTGTGTAAATATACCAGAGTTTTTTATCCACTCATCTACTGATGAACACTTGGGCTGCTTCCAAATCTTGGTTACTATAAATAACGCTGCAATGAACATAGGGCTGCATACATATTTTTCAACTAGTGTTTCCTGTTTCTTCAGATATATTCCCAGAAGTGGAAATGCTGGGTCATAAGGCAGTTTCATTTTTAATTTTTTGAGGTAACTCTATACTACTATCCACAGAGATTAATATCCAAAATTTATAAAGATCTTATAAAAGCCAACACCAAAAAAATAAACACAAAAATTCAATTAAAAAATAGGCAAAGGACTTAAATAGACACTTCTCCAAAGAGGACATACAGATGGCCAAGAGTCATATGAAAAAATGCTCAATGTCACTAATCATCAGAGAAATGCAAGTGAAATCAGCCAGTCAGAGAAAAACAAGTACAAAGTGATTTCACTCATATGTGGAATTTAAGGAACAAACTGAACTACTAAGCAAAATAGAGACAGACTCATAGACAGTGGGCAAACAGCTCTGGTGTGTGTGTGGTGGAGTGCTGAGGGGTAGAGGAGGGAATGAGTAAAAAAAGAAAAAAAAAAGGAAGAACTCATGGACCTGGTCAATAGTGTGGTGATTTCGGGGATGGTAGTGGGTGGAGGTGGAAGAGGGCATAGAGGGGATAAATGGTGATAGAAAGAATAAAAAATAAAAGCCACAATATCACCTCACACCTGTCAGAATGGCTATCATCCATAAATCAACAAACACATGACAGGTACTTCTCTAGCAAAGAAATACAAATGGCCATTACACACAAAAGATTAAGCTCACTAGTAATAAAAAAACAACACCAAGTACACCTCCACGGCAGTGATAAGAACTACATTTATTCTTATTGAAATTACTATCAACTTGGGGTGGTGAACACACAATACAATAACCAGATGATTTACTGAATTGTATACTTGAAACTTGTATAATTTTACTAACCAATGTCACCCCAATAAATTCAATAAAAATTTTTTAAAAGGACATGTATAAATAAATAAATCAACAAACAACAAGTTCTGGCGAGGATGTGGAGAAAAGGGAACCCTCGTGCACTATTGGTGGGAATACCCTTGCTCTTGACTGTCTAACCGCTGACCATCTCTGTATGTATGCCTAGAGTAGTATTTTGACTCAGTTGAGCATTTTTATAATAAAAAGAAGGCATTTAATTATTTTTACTTACTAATATTTTATTAAACTGAATTGTGGCTTTACTGAATTGATCTGCTGTTTTAATCAAAAAGATGATACCAAGTATGAAATATGAACAAAGCCAGGCAAAATTAGGAAGAACTGGAAGAAGTCAAAATTCCACTCCTCTTTTTTTTCCTTTCAACTCGTGCCCCCCGTGCCCCCCATGGAAGGTATAAAGCAATCTGCCCACTTTTTCTGCCTATGGGAAAGGGCTTTGGACTGTGCTTTTGAATAGAGCAACTCGAGTTGTTACTCTCCTGGTCAAAATGATTCTTAAAACATAACAGCTTTCTCTACTCAGCTTCTAATAATTTTGAAGCTGCAGCATCGGGTGTTACTTTGTGTCATAGGATGATCCTTACAATATATCTGAACCGTTTATTGTACATCATGTTCTTTTTATTCTGGGAAAAGGAAAAAAAAGTAATTTATTAAAATCCCCCAGGGAAAAGTCCAGCTTGCTGTGTAAAACTGAGTGGCCTGTGGAGTGATTTTTGACTCATAGTTTTAATTACAGCGGTGCTTTCCGGAAGGGAACATGTATTTGTGTTTCTAACAGAGGAAAGCGATGCTGGGCGGTAAAGGGAATCACTGGGAGCACATGCAGTTCAGAATAGAATGTTTTCAAACTCACTGTGAAGTAATGTGTAGATTAATATTTCTTTTACCCAAACAGTTTGCCTTTCCCTATTCTAAACTGTTGAAAGCACTCACGGTTTGAACCAAAGTTAAAATATAAAACAAGTACTATAACATGAACTTTAAAACTGCCAGGAAGTATAGCTAGGGGACCAATACAAACAGAGCATCCTATGTCAGATACCAAGTTGAAAATTGGAAGAATGTATCCCACCAAACAAATGGTAGCCAAAATCACGGCAAGAACCTCTTTATTCCTGATTTATCTTCACTGAACTGTGTTGTATGTATGCATGTGGGTGTATGTTAAACAGAACCATAGAAAGATTTTTATAGGAAAATTAGTTTATGTATTAGAAGCATAAATATGCACCAATAATTGAGAATATTATGGACTTCAATGCAAAAACAATCATTATTTTTACTTTTTAACTCTATCCAACAGAATTGTGTTTGGGTTTCTTTAGATTTCCAGGTATCACAGTGGACTTGAATGTGGGTGAAAGGTGAAGTTTCATAGATGAGAATGAACAGTTATTAAGTACTGCTTAATTAGCATGCACTTTGTACATAAAGTGCTGTTGCTAACGGGTTTAATAATAAAAATTACGAACCCTTTGAAAACACGTTTTGGTAACAGAACATTATTGCTTATCCAGATGGCCTATCATTTGTATTAATGACAAACTTAATTTCTTGAGTAAATTTTTACCAACTGTTCTCCCTTTATTACTCAGTGAAATATATCGGAAGCAAAAATATAATGGAGCATGACATATACATCATGGAATTAAAGTAGGAGATTAATTAAAGCTGACTCCAGTCAAAGGCAGAGCCCCAGGCGTTAGACAGTGATTTGCAATCTTAGTGCACACTGGAATTAACTGGTGGCTTTTTTAAAAAGGCCGATGTCCCCAACTGACCCCAAACCAATTAAATCAGAGTGGGGTCCAGGCATTGATATATGTTAAAAGCTTTCCAGGTGATTTTAATATGTACATATGGCTGAACACATTGAGATAGATGAAGGAACAGAGCATACACAATCCATTAACTGATTTGCTCATCAATTACTATACATATATACATATATATACGAGTATATATGTATAGTAATTGTATATATATATATATATATATATGTACATGAGAGAGGAGAAGGATATTAGTTTGCAGATATTCAGTATTTTTCAAATATATTCAGCAAAACACTAATTGTGTAAGATGTAAATTACTAATGTCTAAAAAACAATAAAATAGAAGCCCATTGGAGAGACACTGGGCTAAGTTATTGAGCTTCTCTTCTGATCAGTTTCATTTGTAAGATTCTATAGTTTATTTTGCCTTCTTTGAATTTCCTATGATTGTAGAACCTGTCTATTCTCCATCCTTGTTTGGGGAAAGTCATTTATATTTATTTAAAATAGTATGTTATGGAGAATATTAAACAGTGAAGAGAATAATGTAATGGACTTCCTTCTACTGTCAATCATCTTCAACAATCATCAACAGTTACCAACTCAATGATAATTTTGCTTT
Source organism: Eptesicus fuscus (assembly GCF_027574615.1). Taxonomy (NCBI): domain Eukaryota; kingdom Metazoa; phylum Chordata; class Mammalia; order Chiroptera; family Vespertilionidae; genus Eptesicus; species Eptesicus fuscus. The sequence continues at coordinate 72,315,985 of NC_072480.1, read as the reverse complement.
ATCCATTTCCCTAATACCCACAATACTAGTCTCATTTAAAGTAATTCTCAGACATTGTGTCATTTAACTGGAAAATGTTTTGGTATGATTCTCTAAGGTATAAGAACTTAAAAATACATCCATATTTCCTGTATCACACACTATTTCTATCAACATTAACTTCTTAATTTCTCAAATATCTAGATTTCACATTACATCCATAACTCACATTTTTTATATTTAAACAAATCAAGATCTACATAATGTCCAAATATTTAACTGACTTGTGTATCTCTTATATCTCATCCAATCTTCTGCTTTTACATTTTTACTCTTGTATTTTATATGTTGAAGAAATTACGCCATTTGTCCTGCACAGTTTCCCACATTCTGGATTTTGCAGAGTGCACTCCCTGGTTTTAACATGTTATGTTGTCCTCTGTTTCTGTTAATTAGGAGTTAGCTCACAAAACTTCATTATATTCAGGATTTCTTCTTTCTTCTTCTCTCCCTCCCTCTTTCCTTCCTTCCTTCCTTCCTTCTTTTCCTTCCTTCCTTCCTTCCTTCCTTCCTTCTTTCCTTCCTCCCTTCCTTCCTTCCTTCTTCCCTTCCTTCCTCCCTTTGCTTTTCTTTTTGGCAAGAACACTTGACATACATCTTGTGTTTATTGTCACTCTTTGGGTAATGTTAGTAATGACTGATACTCATTGCCTAGCTTCATTACTTAGTAGGAGCTGCAAAATTGAATTGCTCTGATTCTGTCATACGTTCTTCATTTATTTGTAGTGGGACTGCATCAAGTTATATTTTTAAATTAATCTAGAGAGAATCAGCATCTTTATAATATTAAGCCTTTCTCTCTAAAAATGCAGTGTGTCTTTGTTTAAGTGTAATTATGTGACTTTCCGGAGCATTTTACAGATTCCCTCACTTAGGGCTATTTACTCATTTTTAACAATGCTTTCTTCCATTCTGTCTTCTGAAAAGTTATTTTAAAAATATATAAAAGTCATTGGTTTTACATGCAGATTTTACAACTTGCTACTTTAACAAGTTCTCTCATTGTTTTCATTCATTCGTTTTCTTAATATATAATTAGCTCTGGAAATAGAAATATTTTTACCATACCTTTCTACTTTTTGCCTTGAATTGCTTTCTCTTTTCTAACAACACTGGCATTGCAATGTGTATAGATATCAAATAACACAAAAGATAAAAAAATAAAGCAAAAACTAGTAGTGATAGGAGAATATATGATGGTGCATATTTCAATTTATATTTTTTCAGAATTGGCCTGGTCTGGTATACACAATATTAACAAGGACATAGAAAAAAAAAAAAGAAGGTATCCTTTTCTTTTTTATCATCTTTGTACTTATCAAGCATTATAAACTTGGAATTCACTGCATAATGCTGAAGAGTCAACTGGAGAGGCTTTCCTTTGAATGACTTAGGAGATATCCTTACAGTGCTAGAGATCAACTTCACATAATAAAAGAGAGTTTATAAAGTTTAGGTATTATCTAACACAAAGTAAGCTGATAATAATGTAATTACTTAATCAAGGTAATACATGCAGAGCCTCTCTATAGCTACTTAGGTACTTCAGGACTCAATTTTTAGCATGCCCTTCTCCACTGAATCATCAGACTAATGTTGATAGATATGGTGTCTGTTACTGTAAATATGGTGTTTATTATAATACTAGAGGTTTGCCTGCGCCTTGGGCCAGACCTGGGCAGTTAGGGGGTTGGAGGACTGGGGGACTCCGGAGGCAGGCGTGCAGAGTGGCTGCCACCCCAGTGGGGCTGAGGGTACTGAGTGCTGCCATCTTGTGGTTGTGGGCACCACTATCTTTGAGGTTGTGACAGTCAATTAGCATATTCCCTCCTTATTGGCTGTGGGTGCCACCATCTGTGTGAGGGTGTGATGGTCAATTAGAATATTCCCTCTTTATTAGATAGGATATGAAATAGCTTGAAGTAAAAGTTATTTATTAAGAGTCAAAGAAAATGGGATTAATACTTCCTATGAGCTGAAACAAATTATTATCTAAAGGATCACAACCATCCATATAATCTTTTAGAGCAGTGGTTCCCAACAAGGGGGGCTATTTGATTTTTAAGGGGGGCAAATCAAGAATGAGTTATTAACGGTGAATTTTTTGCATTCCTTATGGTCCTAGGGGCCTCATACACAGTATGTAAATATATATTGTGACATATTTATGGATTTCAGTTCTCTATTATATGTTTTGAAACTTTATTTGCTATTTTGTGATATTACTTCATATTATTATTTTTTTTAACAATTCCTTAGTGATTTCTTCCTCAGTATTTCAACTCTCCTTTGGTTCTTTTATTTTTCTCTTTAATGGATGTCATGTTCTTTGAAAGCTTGTTTAGACCAAGTTAGTGGCCTTTTAGGCTTCCTCCACATGAATAGGAGTTCACTTTCTGAATAGTAAGAATTATATGTCACAGGGTGGGGCATCAGGATTTTAGAGATGCTTAGGTGGGGCATGGACAAAAAAGGTTGGGAATCACTGTTTTAGAGCTACTTGAGGATACCAAGATTGGAGATGCTGATGTTTTAATGTGCTTCTTATATCTCCTCCAATTTGTCCCTTTTCTAAACATCTGTTAAGTTTCTTATGGAGGAACAATTGTCAAGAACTACATACATTTATTCTTCAGCCAGGTAAACAACTAGGAAATACACTGTGAAGGTATTTTTCATGAGTTTATACGTAAAATTTCAATTCAGAACACAGTTGTTAAACTTCTAGTATATACAAAATGCTACATCAAATACAACTTCAATCCTATAGAAGCTGACATTCCAACGAACATCTAAGAGATGGGTCAAAAGCTCAAAACTGAATGAAACTAAACATTTATAAAGGCAATAATATTTGTCTGGGTTGGAGTCTGAATATAATATTGGTTTATTAAGCATTTCTATGAAAGTTTCCAATGGAATAAAAAAATAAGAAAGTTCACAATCTATTAGTAACTCAAGAATCTAGAATGTATCATTCCAATCAATGGTCTTTAAAAAGTTCCCAGGCAAATTTAGGAATTTGCTAAGTCCACTGTAAATGACTTGGGATTCATCACTAAGAAAATTATTTTATTCTTCTAAGTGGCTTCTAGTTACTATTGTGTACAATAGTGAAGCACACCTGCTGAGAAAAAGCTATCTATATTTTTTAAATATTAATTTGTCTAAGAATTGGTCTTCAATTTTATCCATAAATGTCTAAAACTAGCGTTTGATTTTTAATAGAGATTCATCCTTAGGATTTGGGGGAAAATGTCATTCCTTGTTATATAAAAATCTCAGGCTGTGAATCTATTCTAAAACATATTACTCAAATATTTACCAGAATGAAAGAATAATACTGGATATACATAATTGTAGTGAAATAAAATGTTTTTGAAAGAAAATAACATACATGTTTTGTACATATCAGTTACCAGCACAGTCTTGATAGATGACTGTGTTGGGGTGTGAAGCAGGGTGCTGAGACCATGGCCCCTGGTAGAGGCCCTGACATCATTTCACCTGTGACTTCTACATGTTAGCACGTGATGGAGAATCCAGTGACTCTCATCACAGACATGAAAGTGTGTAAGTTTTCTAAGGTTTAAATGTGAGGAATCCATATGGCTGCCAGTTACCATTCAAACACTTCACTGAGAAGTACATCACATATTGGCATACTACTGATCATGCTTTTAGCTACTCTCTTCCTTATTACTCACTGTTTTTCTTATAAAAAGCAATAAATAAGCACAACCATGAAGTCCTCCTTTTTCCTACGAATCCATGGATACAAAAGATGAAAATATCTATGGTCTCGAGCTTATTTCATTCTAGGTTTTTTGGAATGTTTTCTAAAAAACATGATTCAAGATGATTCACCCTGGATTAAGTAACTAAGTATGATTTAGGATGTACTCACAGGATGCTGTATCATCTTTTTAGAAAAAAAAAAGAGCTGAATTTTAAAAGTTTTTCCGGTGTTCCCATTTACAACAGTAAGAGTGGCTATCCACCATTTCTTGAACAGGTACAGTGAGCCAGAAAACGTCAGAACCTCTATAACAGTAATCTTGTTTAATCTCACAACTGTGTAAGTCTAGTATAATCCTAATTTTACAGAATAGGAAACCCAAGCTCATTATAGACCCTTCATCTCAGCCCAGAAGCTTTACTAGTAGAAGTCGCAGAACTAGGTTTCAAACTCATTCTATTTAATTCCTTGTTCAGTGTCCTTTACCACCGCATCATCTAGTTTAAAGGACAGCTGGACAAGTTATGCAATTATTAACAGTTCTCCCTAAACACTGGGGAGTTGTAATTCTTCGTGTGTAGCTTGGTTTTCTGCCTTTCCACTTGTATCTTTTTACAGGTTTATTTTTCTTACTCTGCCTGGTAAGGCAGATTCTATTTCTACTCTCTTCTTTAACACTTAATGTTTAGATATACTTAACTTGATCAAACTATTCATCCAGTACTATTAAGATACATAAACAAATTAGTGCCTTTCAAGGTGCCCTAAATTGTAAATCAATGCCTCTTTAATCTATTTCTATGAGTTTGCCATAGTCGTATGTATGCCTGTCACGTAAAGATGAATCTACAAATAACAGCATTTAGCATAAGAGAGTATTTCCATTCGGAATTTTGGCCAAGCTTTCTGAAGATCTTTGCCCTGATTTCAAACACAGATGCCCTCCGTCTGTCTCTCTGACCTACTTGAAACAGCACAGGCACAACTCAGCGCTTCATCAAGCATTGTCTTTCAAAACAAGTGCCTCTGTTTCAAAAATCAGATTATGCCAGTTGCTTACAAGATCACATTAAAAACGATAAACTGACAACAAAGCAGGGACATTAATTTTAAAATAGAATGGCGAAGTGCTTCTTTTAATTATGTATGTGAAAGCAATTATGCAAACAGTCACTAATGAATTAAAAACAGCTAACTGATTAGAGGGGGAAAACACTATAAAGTTTATCAAATTTCAAAAACAAACACTTACTTGTTCAAATTCATTCTTTTGAAATTCTTCAAAGCCAAAGATGTCCAATATTCCGATATCCAAAGTCTGCATGCTGAAATGAACAACGAAACAGTGAGTAAGGCACACTTACAAGCTCGTCCACGACCCCCAGCCTGTTGTGACTCCAGAACAGAGAAATCTGGACACTTAGCATACCCCTGCTAATGTGAAATACCAGCATGCAAATAATTACCTAAGAGTTTGATGAAAAACTCTGCAAATTAGACGGGAAAGTGCTATTTTAATGCCTTGATTCAAACAGAGAACATTTAAAAAAATTGATTTCTAAGTTTAAAATATAAAAATACATGGGGTGGCTTAATATTTGCTTTTCTGAAGCAGTCCTGTGTCATCTCTAGACTTCCTTTCTCTAAAGGAATTTGTGCCCACCTGCTACGTGGCTCTCATCTGCTAATACTTTATCTTGTTAGGTTACACAAGCAGGAATCAAGCAATTCCTTCATCACACATAGGTACAATATGAGGTAAATGATAAGCCACATGCTTATTCTTTGATAGATTAAATTCAGCCTCTTCAAAATTTATATTATGATCTTCCTAAAGGAATCCTTACGAATAAAGTAGAAAAAGAAAGAACATGCAACTTGGTCGTAAAATTGAAAGATATCAATTAAGTACCTTGTAGTACTTTTTCTCGCCAGTGTAAACTACACTGGAATTTGCAAGAGTCTTGGACGGTTCAAATCACAGATGTTGGAACCCTCATAGAGAGTGAGGAAAGAAGGAAGAAAACCTGGCTGGTGACAGCAGCCCTGACAACCTGGCTTCTGTGAGGAGTGTGGTGGCAACATGAAGGAGTGTGCATGAGGGTTCTCCTTGCAAAGAAAGCCCCCAATGATGGATGATGATTCTGGAATGCTGGTGGCCAGGAGGGCCCACCTTCGAACCCATTCCCCATCGCTGGTCCAGAGCATTAGGACCACTGCTCTCCTCCTTTTCCGCCAGTGGGTGTGATATCCCGTCGTCATTATGGTGCCTATCATTCAATACCACCACTCTTGCCCATGCAGACTTTGGTGGTTGTATTCTCTCCACTTGATTTGTCCAAACTACAGAACCACATTGGCAACAGACTCTATTTGTGTCTGGATTTTGTTTTCACAATCAGAACATAATCATAATCCTTTAGGGTCTATGTCACTTAAATGACTTTTTTTAAAAAAAAAAAAAAAGGTAGAGTATTGATTGTGTGATATCCTGCCTCTAAGATGTTTTGTTGTCAATGGTACAAAGATGAGCTTCAAATGCAGGAGGGAAAGCATTTTAAAAGCCCTTAATATGGACTTCACATGACAAAGAATATACAGCAATGGGGGGAAGGAAGAGTCATTCAATGGATGCCTCTAGGTAATGGATTTAGATTTCGTTTTTTAGAAGAAAAAATAAAGTTAGCTTTGTACCTCACCCTGTGTGCCCAAATAAATTGTACATGGTTAGAGAATTAAATGTTAGAACAAGAAACTATAAATGTACAAGAAAAAAAAAGAAATTTGATTTTTTTTTTTGCTTTCCATTCTGAGAAAAACCAAAGGAAAATGTTTAAAAGTATGATTATACAAGTACAAAAAAAATTGCAGCATAAATAGTATAAAATGAAATTCTGTTAGAGGTATTATTTTAAAATGCATTGTGTCATTCATTCTCATAGATACTTTTCTCAATCTATTGACAGATGTGTCCAGTCAGACATAGTCTCCATTCATGCTTCTTTCCATCCTACCCTCTTTAGAATGTACACGGAGCTGGGCTGGGAGTGATGTTCATTCAGTGGTAACAATGATGCGGAGGTTTGGGCTGATGTGTTGCTTTGTTTTGGGTCGTGTGTGTGTGTGTGTGTGTGTGTGTGTGTGTGTGTGTGGTGTGTTTTCCATGTTATGAGCTTCACTGTCTCTCTTGCAGGAGCTTAGTAATGAAACTTGTCAGGCTTGGGTGTAGTTTTATTTTGGGTAGGAATCCTAGTTCAAACACATTTTAGTTAGATAACTTTGGTAAGTTACTTAAATTTTCTGAGCTGCAGTTTTATCATCTATAAAACTAAGATAACCAGTAATATGTGTCTAGCTAGATTATTGTTACAATTAGAGGAGATGCAAATAAACTTCTAAGAAAATCACTAACATACATTGTACCTCCAATAACTGGAAATTGCTTTTTGAAAATCAGTTGTTTAAACTTGCTATAAAAATGAAGAGAGTGGCTAATAGAAGAATTATAAATGGCTAACAGGCATATCAAAAATGTCAATCTCATTAAAATTGCAAAATAATTAATATTTTAAAACTTAGGATGATAAAGTCTCATACACTTTTGTTAGGAGTTTAAATTGGTAGAGACTTCTTAAAAAAAACAATTAAGTTATATGGTACAGAGCTTTGAAATGTTCATTTCATTTGAACCAATACTTTCATATATAGGAACCTATACTAACACAATTACCAGAAATGTAATTAAATACTATGAACAAGAATGTTCATTGTTATCTTAATTACAGCAACAAAAACAAAAAGGAATAATAAATACCCCATACTAAAGACACAATTAATTAGATGGCATGCATCCTATGATGAATTAATTTAGTAAAACTCTCAACTTAATAGAAAGCTCTGTATAAAGAATAACCCAATCATATCTTCAGAAGATCTAGAAAAACATACAGTCAGGCTTAGACAAAGAAAGAGATGATTTTATTTATTTCTTTTCACCGTTCTGAATTTTCTAAGGTTTCTACAGTGAAACAATATTATTTTTATAAGCAGTAAATATTCAATTGATGTTTATAAAGACACTGTAAATGTATGGTCAATGTTCTTGAACAATAAACTAAAAGCTAACACTGGAACAAAATTTATACCTTTTGTATATTTACAGTAACTTATAATTTCAACCATGTTAAAAAAGTAAATTAATTAATAACACAGAAAAAGTTAATAGTAAATGTCTTAAACAGTATACCTAGAGCTGATTTATTAAAATTGTAAATGTTCTATATTGGGTATTATAATGCTCTTTATCATTAACTTTACTTAAGAAAATATATGATACAATGCATGTCGGGTATTCTGTGAAATGTGGAGGAAAGGACAGCAATGCCTTGAAGGACAGAGAGAAAAGAGTGTAGCACAGAAGGTGCCTGCTTGTCCGGTGATGGCAGGTGCAACAGGGACCCTAGGATCCGGAGAAAGAGCAGGGGTGCCTCCTCATGCTAGTCGCTAGTACGGATGCTGCCAACCGACTTCTATCACGATCTCATATGTGACTTCCCTGTCTGGTTCCCAGCTGTCCTTGGCTGCAGTGGCCCTACAGTTACAGCACATAATGTTGATAGAAGTTAGAGAAAAGGGCAAAGCTACTGGTGACACAATGTCACTACATATGTCCTTCTCCTTCTCGTAAGGACGAAGACTTCCTGCTGGCAAGCAGAGGAAGGATGCTGAAGCCATGCAGATATGTGAGGGAGAAAAATATGTTAAAAGGTTCTGGTTCAGATTGGGGGAAGTAAGTTATTAGTACTGAGACTAGCATAAACTTGGTTTAAAGAGCACTCCTTTTTAATGATTTTTTTCAGATTTCATAGATACTGCATTCTAAATTACATTTAGTTACAAAATTAAAATGCTATTATTTAAAAATGAAGGTAAGGAAGGAAAGATCATTTTCAGGAGAAAAATTAAATGCAGGTTTAATGCATTCGAAGGGTTACTTTTGCAACTACTGACAGACATAATGTGTTCATTTTTTTCTCAAAAATCTATTTCATCATTTATGATTGAATGAAATATGTGTCTGTTTTTGTAATAGCAACCTTGGCAGGAGGGTGACAAGAATTTGCAGCCAGCAAAGTGCCCATACTATGTAGCAGTCAGCATTACTGTCATCTCTCTTATTGATATCTTGACTCATATTACACAGGCATTTAACTCAACATCCAATTTCTAGCAAGGAGGAGCAGACAGAGGTCATCTGATCAACCAGGATTCAATCCTATAGGCAAAATTAACATATTAATGAGATGGTCTGTTTTAGTTCAAATTCTCCCTTAGAATTCTCCTGAGGGCATTCCTGATGGTTAACAGAATTGTCTCACTTGCATTAACTTACTAATAAAGTACAACACCTTTTATATCAAACAAAAAATATTAAGTGCCGAGGCATCTTTCTGGTTTTATTGTTGTTTTCCGTGCATGGATATGGGAAGGGGTGAGGTCTGAATTAAAGAGAATTAAAAGGGTGAGGTCTGAATTAAAACATGGGTGAGCTCGTTTTATTTGGGCAGAGAGATCTGGTGGTATGGCCAAGTCAGATTTTGACCGCAATCATCCTAGGCAAGGAAATTAACTAGAGAGTTACCTAAGTTTGTAGTCATTTTAGGAAATAGCTGAATCCTGCTTTGCATAAAGCCCTGAGACTGAGCTAGAGTTGAATCAGCCTCTTCAACTGATCAGTGACCTGTCGGATCCCAGACAGGGTCAGAATGAAATATGAAAGCATTCCAGGCTTGAGCAACCTGGCTGTCCAGACACACTACCCTGGGGATCAGAGAACTTACACAGAGGTTAGCAGTGCAAAGCCCTTGGGGATGTTGGGCTATGCTATGGCATTCACTAACTGCTACAAATATGCTGAAGAATTTAGTTAATATGTTATATTTTTAATTAATAAGGTACATTCATTGTGGAGGCTAATTCTGCCCATTCTACAGCAGCTCTCCCAGGGATTTCTCTAGCCTCTGGGAGGAACTCAGAGGTGTGGCTACAGAATTGCATCCTTTTGGGAGTTACTCTCTTTTATTCTTTGACTAAAGAAAGTACCTGAAGCTTATAATTTTCTGAACCCATGTATTAAAGTAAGGAAAGAGACAGCATTTGCTGACAAGCTGATCTAGAAGCTGGGTGATGGGGTAGAAGTATTGACCAAAGCAGCCGTCTGCCTCTTTCTATCCTTTGTGGTACTGTGCATTCCAACATCATTCCTAGACACAGCCTTTCCTTGTACTTACTCTGCACTGGAAAAAGAAGTTAGTAAGTAAAATTTGGAAAGCCCTTGAGATGAAATGTGCAGGTAATTAGCACATAAATATATGAGAAAATCCTGGGATGGGGATGGACACTAGAGCTAATGTGTACCAAGCACTGTAGGAGTATTAAAAACATTTTACTTCATTTAGCCTTAAAAACTGCCCTGGGAGATAAGTACAGTGACACCCCATTTTACAGAGGAGAATACTGAGATAGAGAAGAGTGAAGTTTTAAGTTATCCAAGGGCACATTAGCATTAGAGGGAGCCAGGATGTGAACTCAGGCTGTCTAACATGAGCTCCTTTGTATGTAAGCCCTAAGAAGAACCACATATAGCTGCTTCCAATTGCTGGTCCTATGAACAAGTCTAATTCTGATAAAACAGGAAGGGAACTCTCCCCAAGGGTAAGAGTACAAAGATCACTTAAGCCGTTCTTATCAGTGTAAGTTAGTGACAGTCACAGATGAAAAGCATCAATATTTAATACTTTTAATAAACATATATCCTTATTTATTATAAGCTGCACTGAATATATATATATATATAATATATATACACACATACACATACACATACACACACACACACACACACACATATCTATACACACATATATATATTCAGAAACAGGGATCAAGCTACCATACAATTTACTCTTTTAAAACCATAAATAACATTTAGTGTATATGCACTCTTGCATCCCTAGTCTAAAACAACCCTCATTTCAGAACAATAGCAGATTACTTAAGTAAATTATTACATCACTGTTCCACTAAATATTCTGCCATTATAAAAGGGATGACAGTAATGAAGAATAGAGAGAAATGTGGACGGTTATCACAATAAAAAAGATCCAGATACAAAATGTATGTATTGGGTGTAGAGTAATTGGAACCCCTCATACATGGCTGGTGGCAGCTGAAATTTGTAATTTGGAACATGGTGTGAATTCATCTACGAAAGCTAAATCACATGCCTGCTGAATGACCCAGAAATCCCACTCCTGGGCATGGATCCAGCGGAATGAGTGCGTGTGTCCACTAACAACACATGCCCAAGAATATTCATGGCTACTTTATTTATATATTCAAAACCAGGAGACAACCCAAGTGTCCATCAACAGTAGAATAAATAATAGTGGTATATCCATACATGTTTTTACAAAGGGACACTGCTCAGGAATAGAATAAGAATGAACTACCACTGAACTCAGCATTGTAGATGCATCTCATATACATAACATAGAGCAAAAGAAGCCAGGCATAAAAACAGTGCACAAAGCCTTCTGGAGTGCTAGGTAGATTCTACATCTCAGTCTGTGTGGAGGTTACATGGTCACGTTGCATATGTAAAATCCATTGAAATGTGTGCAGAATATGTGCACCTCACCTATTTTATACCTCAATAAAACAATAAAAAAAGATATGCTCACTAGGATCATGACTATGCATTGGGATAGAGAGATTAGTAGTTGAGTATTTGTTAAATAAGAAGCACTGAAATGCAAGTTCATGTTGGTACTGTGGAATCTAACATGATGTTAGAATAGTGACCCTTCTTACAGTTGACCTTGACTAATATGAGAGGTTCAAGCCCCATTTATTAACATAAAGACATCAGCAGGGAAGACAATTACACACAAGATGTTAGACTGGCCCAGAGGTCAAGGAAGAGATAGAAATACATTCTTCAAGCAGTTGAATATAATTATAGCAGTATTTATCCCATTACCATTTTCATTTGTATTGGAGATTTATATCTATCCTCCTCCTATGTCTGCTGACTCTTTTGGCAACTACCTACTGCTCTTTGAAAGCAGAGTTGCATTTCCTGAGAATGCTTTCAGACCAGTGATTTTAGTCCCTCCAACAAAAATAAAGAGAAGTTAATGTGTTCGATCAATTATCCAGCTAACTGAGTCAGATAAAAACTAGAGGGAGGTTCCCCATTGTTGGTGCATGCTGGTATAAGGAGAGGTGATGGATTTCCTTCAGAGCACACACGATGCCTGAGAGCTTTTGGGAAAAGCAAAACAAAATGACAATCACAGCATGATATCAACACAGCTGTAGGTTTTTGTGGTTTATCCTTGCAGTCACAAAGTCAGTGACCAACTATATCATTCCATATGCCATACAATGACAAGTAGTGTTATATCTATACTAGAAGCCCAGTGCATGAAATTCGTGCACTTGGCGGGGGGAGTCCCTCAGCCTGGCCTACACCCTCTCGCAGTCTGGGAGCCCTCGGGAGATGTCCTACTGATGGCTTAGGCAACTCCCCTGGTGGTCAGTGCACATCATAGCGACTGGTTGACCAGTTTACTGTCTGCCCCCTGTTGGTCAGTGCACGTCATGGCGACTGGTTGACCGGTTGACTATCTGCCCCCTGGTAGTCAGTGCATGTCACAGTGAGCAGTTGAGCGGCCTTAGCATATCATTAGCATATTATGCTTTGATTGGCTGAATGGCCAACTGGACGACCGGACACTTAGCATATTAGGCTTTTATTATATAGAATGCCTCTAAATTAGGAGCTTGTATCATTGCATTTGGACTACCTTTAGTAAATCGACAACTATCAAAATAAAAACCTATATGAAGACACAGGAATTGTGTAGCTTATGTCTTTTCAAGGAAATGGTTAGTTCAGACTTATGTCCAGAAGATGCCCCCTCCTTTCCTGTTGGTCTGTGTCCATGGTAGATGACCTCAGACAAAGCTAGCCACAAGATTCAGGACTTGGACCAGGTTGACCTGGTGTGTTTGAGAGATCCCTGATAGGATCCACACACATCAAGGAGAGGATAGGACTTAAAGGAGACTGAACTCTGAATGTGTATTTGTAGTTCATGTTTTATTTTTTTGAGTAGGGGTATACGACCAAGGTCAGTCAGGGAATGTTCAGGATAAAATGTAGGAAGACTCAAAAGGTGTGGGTCTGGCAGATCTGGTTTGGAAAGCAGAGTAAAACCAGGATCCCAATAGGGGTGGGTAATCCAAGTAGGTTTGGTGGGAGTAGTTCTCAGGAGGCCAACAAAACACTTCATTTGCAATGTTTTCTGATGTTCAGCTGTGATTACTAATTCCTGGAGAGGGAGTTCCCCTATGAGTGAATGCTTACTAGGCACTACTAGGCAGAGAAAGCCGGCAATGGCAAATGCTTAAGTTTAGTGGGTGCATCCCAGGCAGAAGTCTAGACTTTCAATGGAGTCTAGCATTTTGCTGGGGCTTGGATTTGTTAGGGTAGCACCACTAAGAATGGTGAACTAACCTAGGTCATGATTACGAGGATTTACAGGTGTGATCTGATCTGCAACCTTTAAAATTCACCCACTAATAGTGGTAGTAACAGTTCTAAGACTTAAGGATCCATTGAATTTGACAAATTCTAGCATAATTCAGGTCACGGAGGACCACTTCAGATTTCACCCAATATGGTATAAGTTCATGAGGCTGATTTGCAGAGGGAACATTTCTGTGATAAAGCATGGTGAAAATGTTGTGGGGCTGCTGGCTGAGCCTTAAGAATGGGTCATTCAACTCAGTGGACATTTAGGAGAATTCCTAGAACAACTATCTCTTCCTGGTGATGAAGACTTGCCTGGACTGATTAATCTTATTTTGCTTCTTTTTTTTTTTAAAAAAAAATGTATTTTTTTTTATTGATTTCAGAGAGGAACTAGAGCGAGAGGGAGATAGGTACATTAATGATGAGTGAAAATCATTTATTGGTTGCCTCCTGTATGCCCCACACTAGGGATCAAGGCCACAACCCAGGCATGTGCCCCGACCCAGAATCGAACCATGAACTCCTGGTTCATAGGTCGACACGCAACCACTGAGCCATGCTGGCTGGGCTATTTTGCCTCTTTTTCATGTCAGATTGGTGCAGTAAGACTGTTATAGGCAGTTGGGTCAACTTTTGGCAACGGGAGGAGGGGTGTTGAGGAAGAACTCAAAATAACTGCTTTAGAAATGGAAAGGCAAGCCTATAAATAGTTGTTCACTATTTCAATCTGTCAATTATAATATATAGTGAAACCTCACCACTATATTTCATCACCCAAAGGCTGGGGAGTTTGCTGCCCAGAAGACAATGGAACAGCATTTGAAAACACTAAGTAAGGGGTTCATCTCAGCATCTCTCAAATCACCTGTAAAATGAAGAGCTCACCTTCTAGCAATCGCCTTCAAATGTACATACTCACAATTTACGGTTCAAAGTAGGAGCCATGAAATTTAAAGTAATCAGTGACTTGTAGCAAGTATATGTTGCTGGATAACCAACCACCCCAAAACACAGTGGCTAAAAACAACTAGTATTTATTATGGTCTGTAGGTCTTTTTGTCAATTTGGGTGGCCTGGCTGGGGGGTGGCAGGCCTAGAATGACCTCACCCAAATGCGCTGGAGTTGGCTGGCTAACAAAGTGTCTCTCATCTTCTGAAAGCAAGCCTGGGCTTATGCACATGGCAATGGCAGGGAGCTGAGAAAACATTACCGCAAGGGCTCGGGATTGGCACCTTCTCAGGTTTGCTGTATTCTCTGGGCTAGAACAAGTCACAAGGGCAGCTCAAATGGAGATAAATTAGACTTGACCTCTTGATAAGAGAAGTGTCAAAGTTATATTGCATAGAACCTGGATCTAGAGAAGAATAAACAATTGGGATTTGCAATCCACCAATGTCTCTTCTAAAAATGGCTTTTAACTAATCATTTGTTGGTTCATTCGCCTTTTCAATGAACATGCACTTACAACTAGTTTTGCAAAGTACTTTGCAGAATGCTAGGAGCCCAGGTACCAGGAAGATAGAACAGTTTTGCCCTTTGGGACATGCCTATACATAGATATTTTAAATTTTAAATAGTAATTTCACTGGGAATAAAGAAATCTATAGTTCAAAAGGTTAAATTTTAAAAATTTAGTTTTAAAACCATGATTTTTGTAACACTCTTCTGATAACCTCAAGATTGGAAGGTTTTTGGGAAAAACTCAGGTATTATGTCTGACATTCTGGGGTTCATACATCAAGTCCATCACTTTGTGGCTGTGTGACTTGGACCTCTTACTCAGACTCTCTGAAATCCAGTTTTTTTATCTGAAAAAGGGAGGCAATAATACCTACCACACAGCTAATGTCAATATTAAATGTGATGATCCCCAGCTCAAAGCATAACTCATATCTAGGTAATATCCAATAAATGATAAACACAATAATTACACCTCTACCACTTGTCACACCAGCACACATAAAGAAGCCAGGCTTGGAAAATGTACTTTCAATAAGACAGTATGTAAAAATAGGAAACTTAAAAGCATAGAGCTGACAAAAACTAAAAAATGTCCTTCAGTTGAAAAGCTCATTCTTCTCATTTAGAAAATTATATTGGAAAAAGGCGAACAGTATTTAAATTGTGGTACTGACATTTCCTTCCTCCTGGTGTTGTCTTCAGGGAGAGGCAGGGTCACCAAGAGCCAGAATGGGACATTCTGCTCTCATTTCTGAATGGCACTGCAGCATTATTTATTCTGGCAGAACTGCCACTATGCCCAAATGACAGGCACTGAGGAGCATAATAAATACAGATTTGGTTAACTCTATTGAGCAGGATAGGTTATCACGGGGTTGAAAAGAGGCCAAATGAATTTCCCCAGTTAGAAATGAAACAAGAAAGCAGGCATGGCTAGCAATGCAATGAATTATTTGCTTTGTATAAAATATACAAGCTTTAGCCTCTGCACTCCTGACCCAAAAAAGAACTAGAAAAGTAGAATTCTAGAAGGTTTTGATTAGCCTTATAAATCACTGAATTTCTTACATGTTTTGTTTAATTTATTTGGCTCTCAAATAATATTTGGAAATCACATAATAGTCATTATCAAAAAGGAAAAACCAACTACTGTTTGATACTAAAAGTGCCATATTCTCATAGATATGACAAATATTCTTTTTATCCCATTACCTGAAAACATATACTTTAGGGAAAAGCATCCTTTCTAATAAAAGAGTAATATGCAAATTAACCATCACTCCGCTACACCCACAAGCCACACCCACCAGCCAATCAGCAGCGAGTATGCAAATTAACCCAACCAAGATGGCTGCGGCCACCGAGCGAGCAGGAGGCTTGGGTTTCCCCAGAAATGGATGAAGCCAAGCTTTCCGCACACCCTGGCGGGCCCTGGACTCCACTCAAGGCTACAAAGTTTCAATTATAGAAGATAAATAAATCCCAGATACCAAGGCCTCCATATGGGTTGCCAGGGGGCATGGCCGGCCTGCAAACCACCACAGGCCCCTTGCCCAGGCCACCCCACACCCCAAGGGAAACCCCACCCTCATTCGGGACACCTTTCAGGGCAAACTAGCTGGCCCCCACCCATGCACCAGGCCTCTATCCTATCTAATAAAAGAGTAATATGCAAATTGACCATCACTCCAACACACAAGATGGCTGCCCCAATGTGGTCAAAGATGGCTGCCCCCATGTGGACACAAGATGGCCAGCAGGGGAGGGCAGTTGTTAGGGACCAGGCCTGCAAGGGAGGGCAGTTGTGGGCAATCAGGCCAGCAGGGGAGGGCAGTTAGGGGTGACCAGGCCAGCAGAGGAGGGAAGTTGGGGGCGACTGGACCTGCAGGGAAGGGCAGTTGGGGGGGTCCCAGGCCTGCAGGGGAGAGCAGTAGGGGGGGACCAGGCCTGCAGGAGAGGGCAGTAAGGGGTGACCAGGCCTGCAGGGGAGGGCAGTTAGGGGTGACTAGGCCTGCAGGGGAGGGCAGTTAGGGGCAATCAGGTTGGCAGGGGAGCAGTTAGGCATCAATCAGGCTGTCAGGGGAGTGGATAAGGGGTGATCAGGCTGGCAGGCAGAAGCAGTTAGGGGCTATCAGGAAGGCCATCAGGTGAGCAGTTTGGAGCCAGCAGTCCTGGATTGTGAAAGGGATGTCCAACTGTAGTCCTGGATTGTGAGAGGGATGTCCCTGGTAGGATCGGGCCTAAACGGGCAGTCGGACATCCCTCAAGGGGTCCCAGATTGGAAAGGGTGCAGGCTGGGCTGAGGGACACACCCCTTGTGCACAAATTTCGTGCATTGGGCCTCTAGTATATATATAATTATTGCTTCAATAAGCTATATTATTCTTGAATCAATTTGTCACATTATCATGATCAATGATTAAATTTAATCATTATTGTGTCCAGAGTATATGGTAATTTTTATAATAAGGGTGATAAATTTTTAACCATTATTTTATATTTATTATTTGGTCATTAAAATTACATTTGGGTGTTATAATATATGTAACACTTTGGTAAATCTGTAATCTTGTTTATCATTCTGAATCCTTCTGATTGAAAAAAAATGAATCTCACAAAATAATGAAAAACAAATATATGATTTCAGAGAAAAGGTTCTTAGCTCTTTAGGAAATCATGCATATGGGTGTTTTGGTAAGGAAATGAAGCAGAAGGAGAATTATTTAGAAAGAAGGTTTGTCTCAGTTATTTTGCTAACTTGTATAGTTTGGTTGTCATGGCAATGTTCACCATGATTTAAATAAGCCTATACAGAAATAGAAGTCACTTATACTATATTCATAAGAGTCAAAGAAATCTCATTATTTAATGGGGGGGGGGGGCTCCCAACTTTGGATTAGGAGAGAAAAATATGGTCTGTCAAATTTATTTTTCTAACAAGCTGCTTGTTATTTTATCTCTGAAACAACATAAAAACAAAATATTTAGAGCTAAACAACAAAGGAAGCACTGCATAGAAAATGTCTGGAATGCACTAAGTAGGTACTTAGGAGATTCTTTCTAGACTCAGGATCAACCAAATCATCAGAAAATCTGAAGCAAACACTACACTCAGGAAGTCAGAAGAAAACAGAGGAATAAAATTCAAAGAAAGTCAAAACAGGGATATAATAAAACTGCAGAAATTAATAAAAACATAAAAATGAGAAATGACAACAAAACAAAATGTGTTGTTGTTTTTTTTTTTAAATAATCCTTATAGGCAAGTTTCAAGTAAGACTTATCAATGAGAATGGAGCAAAGGCATAAGTAAACAATATCAGGAATGCAAAAGGGGCCAAATGACAGCTAGAAGAGAGATTAAAGGATTAGAAAATGATGCTGATTTATTTGATGAATAAACTTAAAATCTTCAAGTGGACAATTTTCTAGAAAATATAAATGACAAAAAGTAATCTGACTGACTCATAAACTTTAAAATAATTAGTATTCAAAATCAATCCACTCCTTACCCCCCCAAAAGATTGTAAGGAGAGTTTCACTGGACATTCAAGGAGCATATCATCTTCATTTAGTGCAAAACATTTTATAAAAATCTATCCAATTTACTTTTTAATATAAACCTGACATCAAAGGATTATATAAGAAGAAAAAATATAGAACTCATTTCACTAATGAAAATAATGCAAACTTCCTTAATAAAAATTAGAAAATTAAATCTACTACATTATGACCAAATAGGGTTGACACTATAAATGAAGACTTACTCAACATCAAATAACATACATCAATACAATTTGCCACCTGAGCAAAGAAAAGAATCATTATAACCTTAGTAGATAAAGGGAAAACATTAGATAAAAATTTACATCCATGATTGAAGATACTCAACAAAGATTATCTATTGAAACAGGTAAGTAAGTTACCTAAGTAAACAGATAACATAATGGCAAATGTTTAGAAGCATTACATCAATTTGGAAACAAGACAAGAATATCCACTCACACCACAAATTTTCAACATTGTACTGGCAGTGCTGGCCAATGCAATAAAATAAGAAGAAAAAATAAGAGACAAAAGAGAAAATGAAGAGAAAAAATAATTATGATCATAAAATAGTAAGATATTACACAGGAAAATTCTTAGAACTAATAAGAAAAGTCAGCAGGGTTTCTGTATATAACATCAACATATGAAACTCAAGATTGAGTATCCTAATAAATAAATTAAAATGTAATAGAAAAATAGCACTCATCATAGCAAGAAAGAGCACAAGCACACAGAAAATTTTTAAATAAAAATGTGTAAAAAATTGATTACAAATACAAACATTATTTAATGAATAAAAGAACACAAGAATAAGTAGAAATGCAGATATTTGTGGGGAGAAAAATCAATAGCCTAAAATGGCCAACTCTCCCCATATTAAGCTGCTAGTGTATTTTTAGTAAAAATCCCAAAAGGATTTTTTATGGACTCAGTCAAAGTGATAATAAAATTCATAATATATATATATTCAAAACAAATAAAAATAAGAACTTATAAAAATTTACTTATTAAAACAATATATTATTGATACAGTTTCAGCCAAATAGATTAAAAATCAGGAGGGGGTGAAAAAGCATTTCTAATAAATGAGGTAGGGATAATTGAATATCTGACTAAAATATAAAATTATCTCAATTCTTCATATAAATACAAATAAATATCTGCTATACTGAAAATCTAAAGTTTTTTAGGAAAAAAAAAAGTAAGATGATCTTGGAGCAGAAAAATAATGTCTATGATAAATAATGTCACAGGGTGGTGCATGACCTGCATTGCCATGTTCAACTTCACGCATAATTAGGAAACTGAAAATTAATGCTCTCCCTGAAATTCTGCCACTTAATAAATACCCCAGAGAAATTTTAAACACGTATCTCAAGAGCCATGTATGATGATACAACACTCTTTATAATTGAGAAAAAAAGTGGCAAGAGGCTTCAGTGCCCATCACTAGGGAAACGTGAGAATATTCTGGTTTCTTCATCCAGGGGAATTAGTGCAGCAGTTAGAAAGGATGCATTAGCTCTGGAGGTATCGATGTAATTAAATATCCAAAAACATGTGAAATTAAAAAAAGGAAGTACAGCATAAAATGTACTGTGTGATAGCATATTTTTAAAATTCTTAATGATTCACAATGTTATATAGCTGTTACAGAAAATGAATATCTAGACAAAAAAAGGGGCAACTAAACTGTGGAAAGTTTACACAGAATTGATGAAATTGCTGACTCTGGGGTGAAAAGGAGAAGGATGAACCTATGTCGACAAACAAAAAGAAATTCAGCTTTTAGCTGCAAGGCTATTTCTCTTATATTAATAAATATCCAAAGCAAAAGTTGCAAATGTTAATAGTGCAAATTCTAGATAGTGGTAAATGGCTTGCCTATATCCCTTTGTACTCTTTTTTATATTAAATCTATCCCCCAAATTTAAGAATTAATGGAAAATGTGTTAAATGGAAAAAAAAACAAAAACAACAGACAAGTCTGCTTTCATTTTCTCACCAGGGCACAGCAGGTGATTTAGTATTTCTATAAGGTATTTGGGAAATATTAATATAAATGTATTTATTAAAAATTAAGTACTTTACATGCAATTAATAAGGTAATATATGAAATATATTTTACCGACTCTTAGTAACTTATGAACTGATTGTCTAGATTTTTACATTGTGATCTTTCTCGCAGAAATATTTACTTATTTATAATTTCTATCAAAGAGCTTAAATCTTTATAATCATCTCATTAAAGTTCTGAGGGAGAAAGTTAAAACTAATAAGCAGATTAAATATTTGATTTTTAATCTGATTTACAAATTCAATCCCTGCTTCAGAAGCAAGCTTCACATTGTTCCCAGTTTTGTGTCTGTTAAATGAGGACAGATGATCTCTATGACCTTTTTTGAACTTTAACAGCAATTTATAAAATATATATATTGAGAGAGGGAGAGAGAGAGAGATTTTACTTAGGATCCCCAAGTGATGTTAAAGATATCATATGGTCAGATGTTTTCTTGGGGAAATTAATCTCTAATTTTATTATCAAAATAACAGTGAAAAAACACTTAATTTCTAGATGTTTTATTCTTACTCCATTCTCCTCTAGTTTATCATTTAGTTTAAGATTCTTTAACTTATTTCAGCTTGAAAAACCTGAGGGGCATTGCAAACTCTTTCACACTGTGATTCCTTGAGTGTTACGGGAAAGATGCATGTGGTTGGGCAATAATATTTAAATTAATTTTAATATTCCTCTGCTTTATAATGGTCACTGAGCCCTGTTCCACCCCATACTCTTTAAAATCACTTCAGATCATCTAGTCAAATAATGTGGATAGTGTCAAAGAGCAGTAACTCTTAAATCTAGAATTAGGTGATAATTATACAAGTTCCATTCTACTTGTATAGTGATGGGGAAAGGGGGACACAAGCATTCTAAAAAATCATGTTGCTATTTAAAAAAAAAATCTTTCCTAAACATCTGACTCAGGAAGGAGAGGACCATGGCCCACTTTAAGCTTTCCTGTCTGAGGAAATGATGACAAACACATATGAAAAGGAAAAGTGAGCTGTCTGTAAGGAAGCATGGCAGGGAGTAATTAAATCTTCTGAGATGATCCAATCCCAGTAATGGACAATTCTCATCACCTGGGATGCTCCCAGAGACTACCATACTTGGAGGAGATTAATCTTCAAACTTCTAACTCAAAGCATTAACCTGCCCAGACTGACCTTACTTCTTTGCAAAAGATAAAACAAATTATACTTTTATAAGAACCATTTATATAAGTATTGATGGCTACATTCAAGTCCTTTTAAAAGTCATTGGTTGCCCTAACCGGTTTGGCTCAGTGGATAGAGGATCAGCCTGCAGACTGAAGGGTCCCAGGTTCGATTCCGGTTAAGGGCATGTACCTTGGTTGTGGGCACATCCCCAGTAGGGAGTGTGCAGGAGGCAGCTGATCGATGTTTCTCTCTCATCGATGTTTCTAACTCTCTATTCCTCTCCCTTCCTCTCTGTAAAAAATTAAAAAATATATATCTTTTAAAAAGTCATTGGTGTCATCTGACATTAAAATATATATATATATCTTGATTAAATAATTTAAGAAGAAAATAATTACATGCACACTCACATTCACACCCCTATATACACATATGCACACACCCCTAATTTGAATTTTAGGCTTATGCATCTTATAAAACATCAGGAGATGGTGCAGAAGTAATGACAAATTCCCCTGCAAAGAAAGCAAAAAACTACCCATAGATGGAATTTGAAAACTGTCATAAGATGAGGTAAAGTTTTTATAGGTGATCTGTGGGAATAGTGTAGTATAAATGGTAATCCAAGAGATATTTTTAATGGCTTGCCTGCATGCACCAAAACATGCTCCTTCCTTAGCGCCATCTTCAGGCCCCTAAACTAAGCACTCTTGCTAATAGACAGGATCCTTGAGCAACACTTAGTTATAGCTGAAAAATCTAATCTACTAAAAATAATCTTACAAAATAGATTAACATGCCTACTGTCATAGTAGTGTTTTAAAAATCATGTTACTTGTCTCGTAAGAGATATCTCAGTGGATTTTTTATTTAAATTTTTATTGTTGACACTATTGTAGATGTCCCCCATCAGTGTACGTTTTTGTTTTTTTTTTTTAAATATAAATTTTATCTAAAACTTAAAAAGATATCTGGAAACTATGAACCATGTTGGAGTTATTAAATCAGTATTTATTAAATTTTTAAGTCAAGAACTTGAAAAAAGTGTTACAGTTCATATACATGGATTTTTTTTTTTAATTGGGGAGGGAGCCTATTAATCCTGAGAAATTACATAAAAAACTGTGTATGTGTGTGTGTGTGTTTATGCCATTCATTGGATTCTCAAATTGGACTTCGAACTAAAAAGGGTTGATATACACTATAATGTTTTGGAAGTACATTTAATGCTATCTCATTGCATCAATGAACACAGAAATATAGAAATCATAAGCAATGTGGCTATTACTTCAATATAAATATACTCTTTACTTTAAACGTTCTTGGAAAGTCAACAAACATGTGCATACACACCACTAAATAGCCAAAACTAATTTTACATATCCTGAACTCAGTAGAACGAAACTATGAACAATTCCCACATGGAAACTTAAGCCACATATAGACTTAACCCAGTTAGTTAATTCACTTTCCTTTCATTTCAGAGCATCAAGGTGAAGAGCAGCCCTCTCTGCCATTCAGTGAGACTTCAGACCAATACAGATTATCCAAAATGCTGACATGGGGTTGCTTTCTTAAACCAGCCTGCAGAATTCTTCAAGGCTACAATGATTTTTCCCTACATGAAGTATTTGTTCCCTCTAATCGAGAAAAAACAGCAAGTCTCACCTACTGAAAAAGTACAAGTTTTCTGAAGATGAGTATTATATGGCTTGTTACGATCTGATTTGTGCAGATTTAATGTTTTCAGAGTGGAGTGGAATGTGTTCACCTGGTAGACAGGACCTTAAGTTTGCTTTCTACTGGAACTGTTCTTTTTTCTCATTTCAGAGTGTGAGTCATTAGTTGTGAGACTCTGGGGAGCTGAATCCCACTGTTACCATTGCCATCCTTTGTAATGACCTCAGTCAGACTGTTGGGGAACACATAAATCATTTTTTCAACGTGCTGATGGAAATCTTTCTGGACACCTAGGATATTCATTATGCACTAACGAAATGATTTTCCTTAGAATCAAAATGTGTGAATTTAGAAACAGGATAAGTTGCAAAAATATTCTACTGATAATTTCAGGACGTAAATCATTGAATTGATATGCAAGTTTTTTAAAAAAAAAAACACTTTTAAAGAATATAATTTCAACCTCTCCCTAAAACAGCCTATCTTTCTCATTGGTATATGTTTAATACTTTCTTCTGTTATTTAAGTTTATATTATATTGGATTGGAGAGGAAAGGTAATAGTTTGAGAAATTCCACAAGTGATATTTTTTAATAGCCTTCTTTTCTCTCTCTGTAATCAATCTCAATCTAAGGATCAAAGGATCCTGAGAGGATGGCCCCTGGTTCCCAGTGAAAGAAATTATTACTTTCATATTTAAATCCTGGAGACCTCATTCCAATTTAACCTCTTTCTCCCACCTGTTCCCAGATACCCAGAGGGCCCCCATCTCTACAGATCACCAGGTCCCCGTGCATCTATTGTGTCCTCCACCTTGTAGCCACTCCCTTAGTCCAGGCACCACTTACTCACCTGTCCCTGGTTAGTGACTGGTGTCTCTTCACGTGACTTTTACCTAAAAGAACCCCTACTGATCAGGCAACAGCATGATTCCTAATGCATGTGGACCTGATTTTACAATAATCAAAAAACCACATGTCGAAATCGGTTTGGCTCAGTGGATAGAGCTTCGGTCTGCAGACTGAAAGGTCCCAGGTTTGATTCCGGTCAAGGGCATGTACATTGGTTGCGGGTACATCCCCTGTAGGGGGTGTGCAGGAGGCAGCTGGTCGATGTTTCTCTCTCATCGATGTTTCTGGCTATCTATCCCTCTCCCTTCCTCTCTGTAAAAAATCAATAAAAATATTAAAAAAACAAAACCCACAAACTGTGCTCTGGACCCGAGTCAGGCATTCTGCCAACGTGTCATAGGTGCGCCATCAGAGAAAGAGGGAGTGTGGAAACTGATTCATGCAAGTTCATTATCATTGCTGACTACAAAGCAAAACTGAGCAAACATAGAAATCACTCCTGACGTCCTAGCCGTGTATGTAAACAGCATTATTTCTGTTTCTAGAGAACAACATATTTCCTCTAGTTGCCAGTCTTCAAAACAAACAAGATCACTGCATCAAAGTAAATGGAAGAGACTAGACTCAACATGCCGTCCATCTGCATTTCTTCACAACCCTCCTTCCTCCTCTGATACACCAGGAAGCCTCCTTTCCAGCCACAAGCACCATGCTTTCCCTGTAGCAGCCATTCCTGCTGCGTCAGGCCCTGTGCTGAAGCTGTGTGCGTCACTGCATTATCCTCAGCTAACCCTGGAACCAAGTTCTTGCAACCAGGTGTCAAATGAACAGGCTTGGATATATGAGAACTCATGACGAAAGTGAGTTGCCATAAAATAGAGGTTTTGGTATGTGAGGGCATTTAGAGAACTCTCCCGAAGTCTCTATAGCTCATCAAAGCTGAATGTAAATCATCATAAAGTTTTTAAATGTTTATGTTTAGCTCAAGTAAAATATTATAAGGATGTAATATACTATAAGCATATTAAGAAACTGAGGGCTCAGTGACAAAAAAAAATGTTATGTATGCTTAAAACTCTATTTACTGTATTATACTTGCATGTCAAATTATGTTATCCAAAAATGTGGATATCAGGACATGTAGACATAAACAAATGAATGGATCAATACATACAAATAAATAAAGTAAATAAGTAATCGTCAATCCCCCTCCACTGGATTATCTCTTAAACTTCATCTATGACTTTCAATCTATTAATTTTTAAGGTGTTTCTAATGGTAAAAAGGAAAATGTTCCACAGGTTATATTTCTCAGGTGTGCCCATAAATATAAACAATTGTATTCAGAACTCATGACAAAAATGAGCTGATTAAACTGTAGTTTTTGGTGTCTGAAGACATTTACAGAACGCTCTAACTTTCTACAAGCCTCTGCCTACCCATGACTCTAGTGAAGTTTATACCAAAACTCTGATGAAGATGTCAATTCAGGAAAAATAAAATTTAATTTAACTTTGCAAATTCAGTATCGGGGATGTGTGTTATATTATGAAACTGGTCCAATTTTAGAACTCACAAAAACTATTTACCACTTTTTAAAAAATGTAAGGTATTCATTACACTTTAATAAGACTCTCCAACCACTTATCTCATTTCAGAATCACAGGGATGATATCCTTTATAAAACCTAAATGCTGTTTAGTGCACATCTTTGGTTTAGCCATTATAAAAAGTGAGCCACTGAGCTATCCACAACTCCTCAAGGCACTCTCTCATTCCCAATCCCCTGGCAATCCAGAGAAATCCTACCCAAGATGCACACCTGGGAAGGTGTAGGAAAGCAACCCCTTTGTGGTGTGCACTTATGTCTAGTGGACTGCCCTGAAGAACGGGTGACAGTGGGAGTCGGTAGGGTAGGAATGAATGCACTTCTCATTTCTTGAGGCCTTTAGGAGGAGAGGTCCAGCACTGGGAATCTATGAAGAAGCCGAGAGAAGGAGTCAGGGATGGCTATCTTTCTCACCAGAAAGCATCAAAATATCTGGAAGCCAAGACACCTCTCACTCCTTGTTCCTGTCCCCCGTTTCCTGGGAGAGCCGGCAAGCTGAGGTGCAGAAGCCTCCCTCCCTCCCTTCCGGGAGGCAGTCAGCTGCCACCACAGGCCTTCACCGAAGGGAGAGAGGGGAGAACTCTCACCTTTGGACACTATTAATTTCTGTTCAAATACTGGATATGAGGGGACTTGAAGGATTCGTGGAACTGTGATTTATTTAAAAGTGAGCAGAAAAGTATTGGGACCTACCCATGTTTTCTCCTAGGGTCAGGAAAATATTATCCTTGTTGAGTTTATTTAGAAAGAAGGTAAGGTATAAGAAGAACGTGTTTTCATTAAACTGAAAATTACACTTGTTTAGTACAGTGGTTATATTAAAATAAGTAATAATGCAATGACATGCTTAAAAATTGCAAACAATTCTGCTTATAATGTTGACACAATAAAACACTCTTCTTGTGGCCAAAACAATATTGTCTATGTTTCCCTATCTTTTACAAAAGGTTTATAATTTTATTAAGAAAAGGATAACAAACGCTTAAGAGCAAGCCTTTCCATTTTAAATGTTATATTAAAAACAAGCAACCAAAATTACCAAATGAAAAAGATCTTTTATCATAATAGGCAAAAGAAACCATGGAAGAATAGAAGTATTAAGGACATTTATTCAGAATCTTATCTATGCCACAAAGTTCAGTTTTTAAATATATATTTTATTGATTTCAGAGAGGCAGGGAGATGGAGAAAGACATAGAAATATCAATGATGATAGAGAATTATTGATCAGCTGCCTTTTGCATGCCCCACACTGGAGATCGAGCTCACAACCCAACTGGGGCATGTGCCCTGACAGGGAATTGAACCATGACCTCCTGGTTCATAGGTCGACCCTCAACCACTGAGCAACACCAGCCAGGCACTTCATATTTAAAGTGCTACTATTCTAAGACACTGAGGTTAGACCCTGAAAGGACCCTACTTAGAAAGATGCTTTGGCAGAAATAAAGGAGTTGACAATCCTGCCGTTTTTACATTATATCTGCTTGTGTCAGGACAGACCAGAGATGAGGTCACCTGAGAAGCAAGGGAATTTTAAAGTCACAGGATACTATTTCCTGATCAATAAGCTAACCCCGTGGTCAGCAAACTGCGGCTCGCGAGCCACATGCGGCTCTGTGGCCCCTTGAGTGTGGCTCTTCCACAAAATACCACGGCCTGCCTGAGTCTATTTTGAAGAAGTGGTGTTAGAATAAGATTAAGTTTAAAAAATTTGGCTCTCAAAATAAATTTCAATCGTTGTACTGTTGATATTTGGCTCTGTTGACTAATGAGTTTGCCGACCACTGAGCTAACCTAATGAAGAAAAGAGACCCTGGCTGTCAAATTCAAGATTCCTGAGAATGAGGCGACCACAGCATTGGTCTGACTGCAATGCGGGAAGCCTGGGAGGGAAGGCGTCTCCTTGGGGAGAAGGGCCCCATCCCTGGGCGGGGACAAGACAACACACACATCTTTTTATTCACAGAGGAAAAACTGGCCAGTGAAGAATGGGATAGAAGGTCAGTGCCTCCGGTGTCCTTAGTGGTTGCCAATTTTCCACATGTGAAGATGTAGGAATCTATGTGGATCTCCATGTGGTTTGAACATGTGACTGTTTACTAGTATACTTACACTGTGTGTCAATGTGTGTCATTGGCCATTCACAGAGGAGTGGAGGCCAAATAACTCTAGGAAAGTCAGATCAAAGCGAACCACTCATTCGTTTTCTCTAGAAATTATTTGATATTTAAAATCACCTTTTAATTATTAAGTAGTTTTAAACAAATAGAAGGCATTTCATTATTGTTGTTGTTGTTAGCTTTACTCCCTTTTATCTGCTTAGATAATAAGTTGTTAAATCAAGTGTCGGTGTGCTTCTATTTTGAAATGCCCTGACCACTAGGTGTGGACCTTGAGTAAAAGCTGCCAGCCGGTTGGTCTCCAGCTGCGGCGTTTGGTGCAGGCAGCCTGCACTGAACTCAGGACCCAGGACCGTGGCAGCAACGGGCTGGTGAATGTCCTCACATTAATCTCACTGACTCAACCTTGGCCAGGCAAATATGGCAAACACTTCTGCTCATCCTAATTAACTAGTTGCCAGTGTCCACATTATAACCCATGATTTTCATTGAGAAGCAACCCATTTGAAATCTAGTTAGAGAAAGTAGAATCTTTTAACATATATATATATGGTAGCTATTTTGCTGGAATTCAGGAAATGAATCCAGCATGCTAAGACCATACATTTCATCTGCTATAATTCCATTTGTATTCCCTTTATTACTTTATTACCTTTATATCTTATTTCTATTTATTTTTGCTTGCAAGATTTATAAAAATAGAATGAAAAAAATACTTCCCTTCAACATCAAGGGAGCTTGCCAACTTTAACCATAGGCATATATATTTATTTATGTTATATAATCTTTTTTGACATTATAAAATTTCCACAAAATTGGAGATTCATAAACTATAAAAACTTATTCTAATTTTATTCATATTTTGAGACCTTTCTATGACTTTGGAAATGGGTCTGCAAAAACTTAAAGTTTCCATGAATTTCAATGAATTAGAAATACTGCAAACATAACCTTCCTTTGCATTTTTTCAGGATTTAAATTTGGGTGACCCATGGGAGAAATAGGGAAGAAAGAATGGGAGGTATGACTCAAATGAGAACACTGTGTCTTAGAAGTTAAACTTATACTATATTAATTCATTGATAATTTCCCACTAATCCCTGTCCTTGCTCATTTGCTTAGTAAATCATTTTAAACAATAAACTAATATCATAAATTTGTTACATATTGATACAATGATAATATTGTCACTCAAAGGGAAAGAATGTGTTTTCCAAAGCTTATGTTTATATATTTTTTCTCTGTGTGTGTATAGTCAAAAATCTAGACTACTAGTACACATGTTTCCAATTATATAAATTTAAGACTCTGCAACATTTAAATGTCAAGTGGAAATTTTCTAAAAGTTTCTACGTGCAGCTGGATTTATATATTAATTTTTCAATGTCAACTTCAGCAGAGCTGCCAGTAATGTTATGCAAGATTCATTTGGCACTTAGCATATTAATATCATTCTGTAAGTAATCTTGATATTTAAAGGAAAATCAAAATTCTCTGACAATAAGCAATGATAACAAAATAAAAAATCCTCACTATACCAAATACTAAGGTATGTTTGCTAAAATATAAATAATATTATATTTACCCTTAAATCACAGACTGCATATTGAATCTGCTATCATTGCAGTGGGAATGATCATTATACATTACTAGAGGCCCGGTGCATAAAATGCGTGCACTCGTGGGTGGGGCCATGGTCTCTCAGCCCAGCCTGTGCACTTTTGCAGTCCGGGAGCCCTTGAGGGATATCCGACTGATGGCTGTCTCGCTCCTGCCACCGCCGCTGCACTTGTCAGCCATGAGCCTGGCTTCTGGCTGAGCGGCGCCCTCCTTGTGAGAGCACACTGACCACCAGGAGTCAGCTTCTGCATTGAGCATCTGCCCCCTGGTGGTTAGTGCGCATCATAGTGACCGGTCATTCTGCCATTCGGTCGATTTGCATATTAGCCTTTATTATATAGGATAATGAGAATTTTAGCATCCCTTTGTCCTTGAAATCTTCTGAGATGACTATATTTATTTAGAATCTTTCCCATCAATACATGTTAGTTATAATTTTCAAGAAAACTCTAAAGGCAGCAATTTTCAGGAATTTGGTAAAGGAGTGTATATGGACAACTAAGACATTTTCAAAAGGTTTTATTCAAAGACTAGAGGCCCGATACACGAAATTCCTGTAAGGGGCTCAGCCCTCACAGCCCTCGCAACCTCGGCCAGCCCTCGCAGCCCTGACTTTGTCTGGAAGGTCGTCCGGACAGTCATTCTGCTGTTTGGTCTAATTAGTATATTAGCTCTTTATTATAAAGGATAAGAACGTGTAAAGTCTTCTGGATGCAATTTTGCTTTCCATGATCTGCTCAAGGTCATTATTAGTGACAAGAATATTAACAAAATTTTCCATTGACAAGATGCCATGGTGATCTATAATTTTTAGATAATCAAATAGTCCTGAATAGCTTCTACTTAAAGATGATTAAGGCTATGCGTGAAATGATTACCATAGAGACCTTTCATCAAGTAATCCACAAAATATGTGAATAAAACAGGAAGAATTGCTATTCTGAAATGCACCACTAAATTGGTTCCGAGACAGACATGGGCTCCTCAACAAACTTAATGGCTTTAGATATTCTTGAACTGTCTTCTTCCTAGATTTAAACACCTTTATACTTATTGGTGTTCCAAAGACCCTATATGCCTTCAGTCCAGAGAGAATGTATGTGTATCTCTATACATGAGAGATGATTTGATTAATTCACCAATGTGCCTAGGGTGGGGGTAGGGGTTAAATCTTTATAAAATAGTCAATAAAGTCCTTCAACTTGTTAAAATAAAATGTTTTAATATAATTTAATTTATGGGCCACACTAGACTGTAAAGCATCTTTAAGAGGTGGGACTTTATAAGTTACCTATGACACCAGCAACCAGCATCCATCAATCTTACCTGCTAGGCTCATCTTGACTGTGGAGGTAATAATTCATGTTATTCACCAAAAAGCTAAACAAACGACTGTATAAGGACTTGGCCAGGAGATCCCGGTAAAATTCAGCCATCTCTATAGTATGCCGCCGTGTGATCATATCTCCTGGAATAGTGGAGAGAAGAGGCCTAAGAACAAGGGTTCCTCTCATTTTAAAAGCAAGCAAAACTGCATATCCTGTTCATCCCTCACACCCCTTCTAAACCCCAGAGGATGTTGAAAAATATACTAAGATTCTAATAAATGCGGTCTCTGTCAATTATTACATAAAATGTTTCCCTTACATGTGTCATATCCATTGCATCTTATTTGTTACAATTGTTGACCACAGCTTTTGACCTTTTGCAGACTGTTAATTTCCTTTCTCTTAGGGAACCAACTCTTTGAAGGGCCCCTCTTAACAAGTTTCCTGCTAACAGCTCACTGGTTTGGATACTGAATCATCCCCAAGGCATTTGGAAACCTGGCCATCTGGAAAATTAGTCATATTTTAAATATTTTCAAAGAAATGATCCAACTAACCAAAATGTGGGTCTGGAATGTGGGAACTAGATTGGGCCTTGAGGGAGAAATTTCTGTGTCATTCTCAAAGAGATGGCAATTGAAACCTTGAATAATAAGATTTTTAGAACAGACTAGAGAAGAAAGCAAAGAAAAAATAAATAAATGAGGATGTTTTGGAATTGAGGCCTATGACAGCATTTATGCTAGAGAGTGGGGAGGAAATGGGAATGTCATGTTCATACTTTGTAGTCTTGACCAACCTGCCTAACCATTGCAACTCAGGATGAGCAGGGAGATATATGATGGGATGAAGACCATATGAAATGAAGGTTAAGCTGTTAATCACAGAAATGCACATAAGGGAGAACTGCTTCAGAGATGGGTTGAAATTAGCAAACAAACAAACGAAACAATAGCAGGTAATTGAGAGTCAGGGAGCTATGAGTTCAAGGCCATGGGGATGGAACAACACACAATGGCCGTGAAAGCAGTGTGCCATCTATAATATTATAGAATTGGGGTCTCTAGAGTCAGCATGATTGCGGGCTCTAATGCGACACCCACCTGGCAGGTGTGTAAGGAGATGAGGGCAAGTGTAAGCAGAGGAACCTGCATATATTAAATTATAGATATTAATGGAGGGTTCAATCTCTCGTTGAGAAGTCGTGAGAAAAAACAATGCATTTGGATAACTTCAAGAAACTTAGTGTGGGTGGATGCAAGAACACCAGTGGGAAAATGACTAAAAATAAAGCATAAAACTTAGGTTATAAAGGATCTCTTGTACTGTCCTAAAGCGACAAGTTTAACTCTAAAGATGTTGGGAAATCTTTCCAAGACTGTTCCCGTGGATGAAATCATGTTTGCAGAAAGATTATACCGGAAAGCAGTGTGAAAAGAAGGCAACATGAGATGAGGAAAAGATAAAAGGTGAAGGAGACTGTTCCTGCCATATTCTGGGGAAGGAATGATAAATTAAGGAAATGGTGATAGAAATGAAGGGAAGGCAGTAAGAATGACAGCTGTTTATGGAGTAGAGCTGGAGTGTGTCTGATCTACTCAGTGGAGAAGGAGGAGGAAGAGATATCAAGAATGACTTTTGGACAACTGAGTGGATAAGGGGCAGATTCACAGAGTTCAGAAACATGGAAGGGAACTCTAGATATGAGGCAGAAATTTATAAGTCACATGCCTAAACACCTGCAAGTAGGTCCAATAAGAACAGAAGAAAGAAGAATGGTGATTTAGAGTAAAAAAAAATCAAGTGGATGGTGAGTCTTCAAAATTTCAGTACAGAGGAAGGTTGGAAAGGCAATGATTTATAGTGAATAACTGAAGAGGATGGAGGAAAACCACTCCCCTTGCCCCTTGACTAGAGATGCATGAAGCATAGAGTCTTATTCTGGGAATTAGATAACATTAGATTCTAATTCCAAAAAATGCCATTTCTTAATGTTTACAAAGTTCTTTAACATCTTTGAATCTTAGTTATGGAAATGAAAATGCCCACCTCTTAGAAACCTGTCAGAATTTTTAAGTATCCCCACATTTGTAGTGGTTGTTACAATTCTTGTTGTAAGTGCCCAATAAATGGCAGCTATTTATTATAAGTATTGACATGGAGGGAAAAAGATGCTCTTCATTGAAGAGGACAGTATGGCACCACATGCACACAGGGATCCAATGTTTTCACTAAATCAATGCTCTTGGGTTGATGACTTTGTCTAAAATGACTGATTAGCTAGAAAGGGTGACCAATTAATCAAAATGGTCTCTCAAAAGCTCTAAGAGTTTACAATATATAGTCAGATCAAGTGACCAAACAGGTTTTCAATGCTTTTCTCAATTGGCATTCAATTCACAGAAATCGTTTCACTGAGTGGGGAAAGTTAAGTTTGTATTTATTTTTTGTATTTCAAAGAAGACCAGGGTTGCACAAAGGTAAAAGTCAGAGTATTGGAAAAACGTACCTTTAAAATATTGAATATCAGTTGTTAGAGCAGATACCAGTTCATCTGCTGAGACTTGTAACATCCCAGCCACTACAATCAAAGCAGCGTGGAAAACTAAAGTTAGTTTGTGGGTTTTTTTTGATAGAGAGAACATTGTATTTGATGGTTATGATTTATAAGCTTTACACAGACCCATTAGAAAATGTGTGTATTAAAGAAAACTAAACAACCAACTTGTCAAATTCAACTAAACAAACAGCCTGTAAGTAATCAAAGTGTTAATGAGTGTTAATGGGCTCCTGCATTAAGTCACAACAGGTTTTTTCTCTCCTTTCCCTCACAAATAGATATGGAGGTTTTCTCCCAATTCCTGATTAAAGGACTTTGATATGAGGTGAAGATGTGGTAGTCATTGACAATCTGCGGTTTTAAGGTATTTTAGAGAAAAAACAAACAAACTGGGAGTGACTAATAGGCAACTTCAAAGGAGAGAGATTTTTGGCAAGATCTTTGCAGGAAAGTAATTATATTCGGTTTAAAAGTGTTTAGCTAATAACATGCCCCCAAAATACACTGGGTGGCGGGGGTGGGGGTGGAGAATAGTTAGAATATAAATATACCCAAGTATGTGCCAAAGAATCAACCTGTTAACGTGGTGGGCAGCAGGAGAACATAAATGTACATCTTGTTATTCATTTCTGTAACCATTTATAAAAAAGAACAAAGTTACAGGGTTGTTTTTTCCCCCCACCATTCTCACTGAATTCTCTGGAGTTTATTCCACCTGGCTTTTCTGTACTGTGTCTCCATCTACTGGCCGTTCTGCAAAACTGCACATGCATTAGGTCTGTTCCACTGACCTTGTTCTAGGAGCTGGAGGTCGGAAACAAATGCAGAGTCCGCCTCGGTCAGAGCCGTGAACCGAATGTCTCCAACGTGTAATATCGCTGCTAGAATCACAAGCAGATTCTCCACTTCCTGTGCATTTTACAAATAGAGAAAAGGAACAGGGTTGCTTAGAAGAAAATAGACTTAAAGAGTGAAACCCTTTAAAACCCTAAAAGTAGGTTTTAAAAATGATGTGAATGTGGTCAACTGCTCCTATTCTAGATAAGGAATGAAATTATTGCATAACGCATTTCAGTATTTTCACTATGACTTACAGAGAAAAATAAATATCTAATGATAACGAATACTTCTCCACAAAAATACCTAAATGATGTCTGACTGTCTTAAAGTTAAAAATAAATTTTAAAAAAAAATGTAATGACATTAGTAGGCTTGTGATTTTTCAGATCTCGAATGTTTGAATCTCTAGTTCAAAGTTAAAATCTCATAGTTCAATGCACATTTCCTGCAAATCAATGTTTCTGTTCCTTAAACAAAAGAGAGTGAGGAAGTGATGTCCTGTCGTGCATTAGGTTTCCACAAAAGTATCAGAATGAAAACTGAATCATTGTGTAGTGGTGGTCTGACGGGCTGGACGTCCCTGGGAAGGTCAGGTTCACATGTCCTCCCAGGGCCGGCATGGAACTGTACAGGGAGGCTAATCAGACCTCCCAGCCACTGTGGCTGCTTCGCCAGGGAACGTGGGCCATGGTGTCCATCTTCTAGTTCTCTCTCTCATGAGAGAAATTGTTACTGTGATTATAGAATTTTTTTTACTTCTCCTAGAAAATTAAGGGAGGCATGATGAAAACAACTGCCTAGACCACTAAAATGCTAATTGCTTTTTAAAGGTATTTTAAGGAAAACTCAGAACAAATGAATTTGGCAAGAGCTATCTCTGAGCAGAAGGTAGCAGGAAGAAAAGGATGTTTGCTGAGAGAAAATATCTGACAATCTGAAACTCTGCATAAAGAAAAAAAATACCTTAAATTTGGTCCTGGACAGTCATTTTGTGGTAAGAATGAATGAAAAGTCAATAAAATGCTGTAAGCTAGAACATGCTTTTCTAGAATAATATGTACTTAGTGTGATGGTATCAATAGTAAAATTGGTCAAGTTCCATAAAGGGCAAGTGTCATAACCTTTTAAAGTGTTATTTATTTTCCTAACCTGCAATTTGGAAATCAAAAGCTCCTGCCTGTGGAAGTTTTACTAAGAACTACTTTTATTTTCTTTATAAATATATAGTTGAAACAATATACTCCATGGGACTTCATGAATTTCTACAGAACCTCTACTTTCATCATAAGACATCATTTGATCATCTTTAAAATGAGGGCATTGACAATGATCGCTGAGTCATTTTCAGGTTAGCACTCTATGATTTCAGCACAACCTAAAAATGGCTTTTGGTAGCTCCCAAATCATAAATGAGTGTTTCAAATTTAATTCATTTATGCTTTTTTAAATAACATTTTACCTCTTACACTACCTAACAACTCCCCCTCCCCCCGCCTTTTTTTTAAACTATTTTTTATTGATTTGAGAGAGAGAGGAAGGGAGAGTAATGGACAGAAACATTGATCAGCTGCCTCCTGCACGCCCCTTACTGGGGACCAAGCCTGCAACATAGGCATGTGCCCCGACCAGGAATTGGACCCATGACCTCTTAGTTCATGGGTTGTTGCTCAACCATTGAACCATACTGGCTGGACTCCCTTGATCTTTTAATAAATCTAGTAACTCGTTAAATGTTCTAGCCCCCCGTGAGATAGGCACTTCTGGACACACCCACAGGAAGGCTTTGCTCTGCCCGCAAGGATCTTACAGTTTAGTGGTGGAGAGCAGAGGTGTGAAGGCTATACTTAACATGAATTAAAGTGCAGTAAATACTTTATAAACTACTCTGGGAGTAGGGGGCACCTTAAGCAACACTCACCCGCCTCCTTGCTCGCGGGCTAGGCTGGTGGTGATGGAGGGAAGAGGTGGAGGTGCCTTCGTGAACAGACCTCCCAAGACCACAATCACTTACAAGGTCTTGATTCAAGGCCCTTGCCCTCCTAGAAATACCTTCCTTCCAATCGTATTGGACATGATGTAGCCCTATGAAGTAGACTCAATTGTCATTATCCCAGTCTCCCCAAAGGGTCAAGATGAAGGGGTCGTCTTTTATTAAAATGCCCATATTTCTTCTACTAAAAAGGCTGTTGGGATTCTCTCTTTGCTATCTTAGGTGGTAGGTATATTTTGCTTGCCCTGCCTTTAAGGATCAATTGTGGATTTTTAAAGCCCTGTATCCATTCACCTGGTACCTTGGCAGAATGGTTCCTTACCCACCTCTACATCCCAGTTTCCTATAAGACAGCAGACATTTCAGGCCATGGAGAAAGGGGATAATGACAAAAAATTCAACAGCAGCAAGTGTAAAGATAGGAAAGTGCAAGGGGGTAGGAGTTAGTAAAAGACAAATACATAGATTGGATGATCAGAGAACAAAAAAATATATATATGCCATATGATTGCCCTTCGCAGAATTCCAATCACTAATGGGATAAGTGTGGAGTGAAACAAAGGGCCCAGAACTAATTAATTTAGGGTGAGTCCCGATCTCCTCCCCCCCCCCGCCCCTTTTCGGCACCTTCCCACTGCTTCCTACCCATTCACTGCCTCATTAGCCTTATCTATGTGGGCAAGAGAAAAACAGACAAATACCCAAAGCAATTAAGTTAGTGGTTTAAGAAAAAAAAAAATAACATTTAAAAATCTATGACTAAATTTGGGCTCCTGGGCTACTGGCATACCGAAGTTACCCATACAATCTCATATCAATTGTTAATGAGGAACTGGCCATAATTCAAGAGAACACCATATTCAATAAGGGGAAACAGATAATGTGTAAGGCAAAGAGATTTAGAGGAATTCTGAGAAGTCACAAGACTTAGATCATTTCATATTTCTTATTCTCTAGACCTGTGCCATACAATTCAGTAAACATTCACCACATAATTCCATTTCAATTTAAATTAATTAAAACAATGAAAAATTTAAAACCCATTCCCTCACTCTCATTAGCCACATTCCGAGTGTCCAGTACCCACAGGTGACCATGGCTACCATACTGTACAACACAGATCCAGGACATGTACATGATCCTAGAAATTTATATATGTTAAATTATATTCCTCAGCTTCATAATGCTTGCATGTGTTTGGTAATTCTTTTAAAATAAAATAAAAAGGACGACAATGCGGTGACTGCTCAGGGGATGGGGTAGGAGGAGGTGGTGGAGGGTTTAGGGGGCATAAATAGTGATGAATGAAAATTTGACTTGGGGTGGTGAACACACAATACAGTGTACAGATGATGTGTTGTTGCATGTGTTGTTGCACCTGAAACATATATAATTTTGTTAACCAGAGTCACCACAATACCTTCAATTAAAAGGGGTGAAAAAGCTTTATATTTAGTTCAGGAAGATATTGTAATACAGTGATTCTCACCAATAACCAGTTCCTTCAGATCTTCCAATTTTCTCTTATGTGTGTCAATGTAAACTTCTTTTCATCTGTGTAACTCACATGGTTCATTTGGGAGAAGGTCTCCTTGGCCACCCCCCTGGGAAGTAGCAGCCCCTCCTCTTGTCAGTCCCGATGGGTCGTCACAGTACCTATGACCTGACCACCTTGTGTATGTCTTATTTCCCCACTAGAATGTAAACTCCAGGGGCAGAGATCAGATTGGGGTTTATTCTCTGCTGACTCATGAATGTTTGCAACCACATCCGGAATGTGATAGGGACTCCGTACAAGTTTTTGAAAGATTAACTTTAATAAATTAGTGCAAGGTTGTTTTCTCAGTGAAATATTTATAACTCACCACGTTACTGAAGCCAACTACATTCAGGGCTTGTTTCAAAACAGCAAACCTCTCCCTGTTCAGGGAATGCTCTGCTGTTGATACATCATCTCGTAGGGTCTGGTTCAAATACCTGTTAAGATAAAGAGCACATAGCATTATAGCTTGGCTCCTGGTCAAGCTGCCGTGGTTACAAGTCACTTCGGCCATAGCTGGCCTCCAGAATAATGGAAGCCACCTGGGCACGGCGCACCCCTGTGTTTATAAGGCTCGGATACATAATAGCACATGATGTTTCAGGAAGGAAACAAAAACGGTTCTTGTTGTACCAGAACATATTTACACTGTTTTACTTGGTTCTCACCTTAGCTTCACCCTTCCTTCTGAAAAGAGAAGGTCACGGTGTTTTATGTATTTCACACAGAAATTTAGTGGGTCCTATCATACGCGGTGTAGTTAGTATGTTTATTAAAGGGTGTTAATTTAAAGTAATTTGTTATTTCTTCTTGGTATCTGTTAATTAGGAAGTGGTTGGTTAAGTCATTGATTTATGCCTTTCATTCAACAAACGCATAAGAATCACCTGCCAAATATACAATGCTAGTCAGCTGAGGATATAAGATAAAGAGCTCATGCCTGGAACCTCAACAGCCAAATCAAAAATATGTATCCGGGGCATGGACAAGAAGAGGTAGCTACAACACCATATGGAAGTAGAACAATAGACATGAATGGGAGGGGTCAGTAAGTGGCCCAGGAGGGGACCAAACTTAGAAGAACATGATGAGGAATGGTTGTAGGAGAGAAAGAAGCTTTGGTTTCAAGAACTGACACTTCAATAAGAATCTGCCAAACAAATTTTTAAGGACGTTCATTAAAAATTAGCAACACATACAAAGGAACGCAGGATTGAGTGTGCCTGATGTATATGGGAAACTTGGGAAGATCAGCAAAATCGGAGTCTATGGTGACAGAAGCAGAGATGGATGAGGTCGGACACGTAGCCAGAGTTTTGTGTGCCTTGCAGAAGAGTTTCACCTATGTCTTGGAGGTAATAGGTAGTGCTAATGGTCATGAAACAAAGAAATGACATGAGCAGATTGTTGTTTCAGATAGAACATTCTGGTATCCCAGTGAAAGATTACCTGGAAAGAGATAAGGCAACTAAGAGTGCTAGGTGGTCTCTCACTAGATCAGTGGTGAAGAAAAGAAGAAGATATAGAGAGGCATCAAGGAGGCTGAATTTTCAGGATGAAGGGGCAGATTGGATACAGGGGGAAGAGAAAGGAGATGTGTCAATGATGCCTTTCAAGTTTCTATCTGGGGAAAAGAATGGACTGTGGACTCATTCAACCAAAGAGTGTTCTCAAGAGGAAGAGGAAGTTTCTTGACAGAGAAAGTCTTATATTTTATGTTAGTCCTGTTGACTTTGAACGTCTTATTAAAGTTCAAGTGAAGTTCAAAGAAACAACTGGCCTTAGGGACCTGAAACTCAGAAAAGATTAGAGAATAAAATCTGGAAATCATCAACATGCAAAAAACCATGGAGGGAATGAACTGGAGATGCTAAAATTTTAGGGGTGAAGAAAGACTTGAGTGTTCAGGACGGGAGTAGGGAAATTAAATGTAATCAGTCATCAAAATAAAGGGAGTACATATTTTGAAGATTGACTGATATTGACAGAAAATAAACCATAGTCAAAGGAAACAGTTGGGGAGGACACGGACTGCAGACTGTGGTATGGAAGTGGGCTCTGTGCGAACTTCTTTTTCTCAATGGTGGCTGGGAAGGATAGAGATAAAACAGTCCAGTCTCTGGGGTGTGGAGTGGGAGAGACCAGAATAATTATATGCTGAGATAGAAACACATAAAGACGGGATAAAAAACTAAGAGAAAGGGAGTTGTTGGGGGAGGTGTAGTGAAGAGAAGGAAGTTGCTGAGAAAGGGAGAGGGGTTTGAAGCAGGACTACAGTGGACGGTGAGTTTCCCACTGAGAAAGGTGAGGAAACGGGTCCAAAGGTGGTGGCATCTCAGGGGAATAGAGAAACCACTGTTTTGTGGCTTCAGTTTTTCTAATGAAGGTCTTAATGGTAAGAAATTATAACCACTCTCAATTCTCCTTATTCTCATTAACAGTTTTTACTTCAGTTAAATTCTGGGTAAAAGAGGCAATGTGAAATTAATCTTGGTAGTTGTAGACATGGCTGTTAATTATGTAATAGTCCAGGAGAAATTCAATCAAAATAGAGAATTTTAGAGGGCAGTTTGCCTGGTGGCAGGAATGATGCTTTGAAATTGCTCGTTCTCCTCTGTAGCCAGAACATTTGTTGGCATGAACATTATAAAAAATATAGGACTCAGTCTCTTCTACAAAACTTTTAAATTTCTCCCACTCTTCAACGGTATCTGGGATAATTTCACTAGAAATATCATTTTTAGTTACCAGCAAAGCTATCTTAAAATGAGAAGGTTAGTATAAAACATTAAAAGTTTATGTTTTGGAAATTAAAAGTACTCATTTCCCTTTGACATCATTTAATAGCAAAATCACATACAAGGACAGAAAAATACTTGAAGAATATGCCTATTAAAATATTACAACTAAGAATCTGAAAACTCAGAGTTGAGTCCCTTTTGCCCCTTTCTGAAGACATTTAAACCTTTTATTATTTATAAAATGGAGAAAATAGATAAAAAATAAAATTTAAAAATTCTTCATTTTTAGTTCATGATGCTTTTATGAGGATGAAATAAGATATGCTTTCTGTACTCAGCATGCAATATACAAACAGAATATGAGTATTTCTTGGAAAGAAAATATTTTGCATATGTGGGGAGCTCTTAGTCAAAGTGCTCTGTGCAATGAAGCTCTTAATCACAGGAATAACTAAGCTGAATGAAGTGGGAGACATTTTGAGAAATTTTAACAAATGCTTTCAACAATGGAAAATGTTTTCATCTATAAAATATGCTTTTTCTGTTTTCTTAGATAAAAGTAATAGATATAAGGAAAAGATCGTAGTTCTCACTTCTTGACTAATTTTTCCTGATATGAATCACTTGAAAGTTGACAATCACATGTGCAGTATTTATCCTGGCATTTCCAGGCATTTTTAACACTTAAAAAATAGGAATGGTTGTGGTTGTGGGTTACAGACTAACTATAACTCCTTGATGTTTTCCCACTAATCTCAACACAGTGGTTGAAAACAACCCTAAATAAATCTGTGCAAGTTTTTTATCTGAGTTTCCAACTTTATCACCTGTTAACTAATGGTCCCACAAGTCCCAGTATTCAAACCTTAATACTCAGTATTCAATATATTTTCAATTAACTTTTTATGACTCAAAATCATACACTTATAGCTCAATCTGCTTTTTTAATTTCCTCATTTTAACTCATAACTTGGCACAGTAATGTTTGGCAACATACAAATATCTCAATGTCCAGAGTCAGGAACATCAGAGACTGTATCATTGGTTGAATCAAGAATCATTGTCATTTTTTTTTTCTAACATTGACAGATCAAGAAAATGCTCTAGATCAGTGGTTCTCAACCTTTCTAATGCCGCGACCCTTTAATACAGTTCCTCATGTTGTGGTGACCCCCAACCATAAAATTATTCTCGTTGCTACTTCATAACTGTAATTTTGCTACTGTTAATGAATCGTAATGTAAATATCTGTGTTTTCCGATAATGTAAATATCTGTGTTTTCCGATGGTCTTAGGCTCTACAGCAGCGGTTCTCAACCTGTGGGTCACGACTCACAGGTTGAGAACAGCTAGCAGGGTCACCTAAGACCATCAGAAAACACAGATATTTACATTACGATTTATTAACAGTAGCAAAATGACAGTTATGAAGTAGCAACAAAAATAACTTTATGGTTGGGGGTCACCACAACATGAGGAACTATATTAAAGGGTCACAGCATTAGAAAGGTTGAGAACCACTGCTCTAGATGTTGTTTCTACCTTGGAGTACAAGACTGTGACATGTGGGCTGTATAATATTAAAAGTTATAGATGGATGTATACTGTTTGATTAATCCCATTCAAAGGGAAAAGCAATGGGAACTAAAGCCATGTGTCAAATCATTGACTGGATGTTTTAAAAGCACTTCTTCAGTTAATCTCCACATTGATCATGACAAGAGTTTGTATTGTGCCCATTTGAGGTCTAAGGAAATCAAAACTTGTTTAACGTAACCAGTCCAGTAATTAGCCAACCAACATTCTGTCCTAACTCCTCATTTCTTCTCAAGCTCAATTATATGTTTCCTACAGGGGAGATGGGAGGGAAAGAGAGATTGTACAGCCTCACTAGGCATCTTCCTAATTTATATATTTGCTTGAAAATGTGGGAGGACAAAAACTAAGCAGTGAAATTATTATGAAATATAGATATACTAGAGGCCCACTGCACGAAGATTCGTGCAATAGGCCTTCCTTCCCCTGGCTGCTGGCATCGATTTTCCTCTAGCACCCGGGACCCAGGCCATCACTGCAGCCGCAGCAGAGAAGCCAAGCCTCAAGGCTTCTTTGCACCAACCACAGTGGAGAAGCCAAGCCTCTTTAGTCTTCAGTCTTCAGTCATCTTCAGTCTTCAGTCATCTTCAGTCTTCACTTGGGCCGGAGCCTTCAGTCTTTGCACTGTGCCTGCATATGCAAATTAACCCACCATCTTTGTTGGGTTAATTTGCATACTCACTCCTGATTGGCTGGTGGTCGTCGTGGAGGTACGGTCTATTTGAATATTTCTCTTTTATTAGTGTAGATTTTAATTGAATGAAAAATCTCATGAAGTTTGAAGATTTCACAAGATATTTCACTATTAATGTACTATTTTCTGACCCAACTCTCTACTTGCTTTACTAGTATGAATCAGGATAGCT
This sequence comes from Eptesicus fuscus, assembly GCF_027574615.1. NCBI lineage: Eukaryota > Metazoa > Chordata > Mammalia > Chiroptera > Vespertilionidae > Eptesicus > Eptesicus fuscus. The sequence continues at coordinate 72,273,026 of NC_072480.1, read as the reverse complement.
CACAGCTCAGAGGAAGCCTGGGACATGCTGCAGAGCCCAGATTCCTCTCTAGCTGGGCCTCTCTGTCCCTGGGGAGGCCCCCAGGAGGATGTCCAGACATGAGCCGAGCATCTTTGACATAAGAATGGAATTCAGTGATAGCTGGTTCAGTCCTGCTCCAATGACTGCCTGCCTTATTTATTAGTTCTAGAAAAGTTTTTTGTAGTTTCTTTGGGGTTTCATACTCTCTTTGTTTACCACATTTGATAGTGGTTTGGGTTTTGTTTTGTTGTTTTTTTTAGCAAGTTTATAAATCTCATTTTTATAGATCAGCATGAAAAAAAAGCACACCTGCATCAAATATACAAATGTCTTTGTTTTCACTTATAGAAAACAAAATAGCAAACCAGTGCAAAATTCTGTTTGGGCTTTGGATAAGGAAACATTTTCATTGCAAGTTAAATGTATTTAAAATAAGTCAGTAACCACCAATGTTGACTATGTGCTATTTCTAATCAACTATTCCATTGTTCCAATTTGTTGACTG